>NW_027210822.1:295000-577716 GCF_029030835.1 Brachyistius frenatus | reverse complement strand
TCACAATCAAACATTTTCTGCATGAAGGGCCACAAAGTGGGCTCTCATTTCTGGTTTCTTCTCGAGAGAATGACAAAGAGAGTTCTCTGTTGTTTGGAAGATGTCATCGGGGTGCTTGAAATGGAAGGGGTGCTACCCAGCTGTTACTGTCATCAATGTGCATTTCTCGGTCCATGACTTTTAGGAACTGCCTATCTTCAACAGAAAGGCCCACCTTGCCATCGTCTCGAGTTGTCTCAAAGATGTTCTTTCCGAGAGTGCAGTCACCTGAAGTTGGTTTGAAACTGCTTGAAGAGACTTGCTGCCAAGCTGGCATGGTATGTTTTTCTTTGACATGGATCCGGTTGGGGCATGGAGTCAGGTAAGATGGACGCCCGTTTTCAAGCTCACTAGTGCGGAATGAGGCCACCTCTGTTGGTCTGTGGGCAGGTCCCAAACAAACATCCCCGATAATAACCCAACCGAGGTCGAGCCTCTGAGCATAAGGGGAGTCATGTGGACCATTGCGTTGTTCTCGCACCTTATGCAATCGTAGGATGTCGCGTCCAAGGAGAATGAGTATCTGGGCTTCTGGATCCAAAGGTGGTATCTTGTGAGCAATGGATCTGAGGTGAGGGTGATGTTTTGCAACCTCTGGAGAGGGGATTTCAGACCGATCTTCCGGCAGGTCATTGCATTCTATGAGAGTGGGCAGCAGGACGTTAACTGTACCCAATATACAGAACAACTACACCTCAGTGATGTCTTCCATAAATTGAATAAAAGTCAGAAGAACGTCGTCCGAAATGTGAAAAAAAAGTCACAACATAGCATGTTGTCCAAATTATGCCAAAAAGGCACACTATAGTAGTTTGTCCGAAATATGACAAAAAAGTCATGCATGTCCTCGAAAGCACCAAAGAAAGTCGCAGTATCGCATGCACAATGGTGTAGTGGTTAGCGCTGGTGCCTTTCATTGAGATGGTTACTCCCTTGCCCATGTTTGTCATCTCATGGCTATAATATATCTGGAATTATATTACAACTTACTTGTCTGCATTTAGGAGACTTTTTTTTTTTTTATCTGTAACTATATCAAAAAGGAAAAATCTGACAAACCAACGAGGATGTATTTTACATTTTATTAGAAAATAAAAGTCTTTGGAACAGTTCTGTATAGTGTCTGCTTTGGGAGAAACATGTTGGAGAAGGTGATGTGAGACAACCTCGACCCACCGAGTCCCAAATCCACTCAGTGAGACCTGAGCTGGCCTCCGGTTAGCTTGGAGAGGTGTCCTTGAGCCTGATGCTGCCTGTCACATGAGCTACGAAGCATCTCAGGAGGTAAATCCCACAAAACTTCAGCGAGCTGTATCAGGAAAATTAAAAATAAAATTAAAAAAAAATAAAGAGAAATTCTATCAAAATCAAAAAGTATTTTTCAGCTCCTTTTTCTTCTCAACATATAGTTTAACCCTCTGAAACCCCGAGCTGGGACTTTTGTCTCGCCTTTCATGTCACTGGCTAAAAGGAGGGAGAACTCAAAATGTCATAAATCAGAAAAGTTAAAATAAAGTTCAATTTCTTTGATAATCTATTTTTAAAAAAAGTTTAAAATACACATATACACACTATATATATATATATATATATATATGATTTATATGATTTATATATATATATAATACATAAATCATGCTTTTCAAACCTGCAGGATGGTTGTGAGGGTTCAGAGGGTTAAATCCTTATTTTGACAAAACAATTAGAAATCCTTCAAATTGATCCCGATCAGTAAAACCTTTTTATTTTTTATTTTATTTGATAGCATTTGTGATTTTGAGATATTTTTCCCCCTAAATTGTACTAAACCTCTCGTGAATTTAAATTACATTAAAGACTATAAACACACCGAGAACAAATGCTGCAACGTTGGTTAATGTTACATAGCCTTTACGTATAAACATGACATAAATAAGTTACCCCCGTATGATTGGCAGGTTTGAAGTGCGGAGATTCATTAATCGTAGCTTCATACGGCACAAAAAAGGAAAATAATACTCGTAAAACTAGCGCTGTGAAAGCAGGTTGGTTGCAGGGAACAAATTGACGAGCGGATCTGCGCGATGGGACGACGTCGACGGTAAGAAACGCGTCTCCAGCGTTCGTTCTTAAAAGAGACGGTGAGGCCTCACCTGATCAGAAAGGGCTGAGGGAAGCAGCTGCTCGTCTGAGTTTTAACCACATCCTGGAGGTTCAGTAAGTTGGTCAGCAGCGTCCCGTGTCCACATTTGTCAATCTTAGTCACCACCATCTGAACGACAACACGTTTGGCACGTTACAATCTCACACCCTCGCAAATAAAACAAATAATCCGACTCAAACTCATCCTTAAAAGAGTGAATAACGCCGTGAACACAAAGGAGAGAGCATCGAATTCAGTTTCGTCTTTGGCTTTTTTGGAGTTTTGTTTTGTCAATTATCCGCTCCAGCTTTTTCAATGTTGTTTTTTTTTTTTTTTTTATGTTTTACACAGATGCGGTAATAATACTGGTCAAAATTTTTAATTGAAAAATTTGCTCTTCCACCAAACGTGAGCACCAACGTAGAGAAAACACTGAAATGTATGGAATTCATTTCTAATCATCACACTGAGACATTTTTAAAATACAGCAGAAGTGAAAGAAGGAGGTCCTACAGACTCACTTTATATGTGAATTACAGGATATATTAAAGAATAACTCCTCTAATCTCTATGCATTAATATTTCTCTATTGCATGCCATTAACATGATGTATTTCTTTTCTCCTCGCGAGTCACTAAGTGCAGCTCTAGGGAATTGTTGGAATTTTGTTTTTATCTTATTATCATAATGGAAAAACGTTCCATATTCATAAATATAAATTTAGAGTTCAAACAGTACATTTAAACAATTGAACAATTAAAAAGCAATTAAAACTGAAAGAAGCGCTGTGCACGGCGATTCAAACTTTTGTACAAGTCTTTTATATAAGTCGTTATAAATTTTTTTTTCCTTTGTACTATTTATAACCTGTTGTACATGTTAAGTTCCAAAAAATGTGGTTAATACTTTAAAAAAAAAAAAAAGGTTTCCGTTCTGTCTTTTGTGTTCTCATGACCTCTCTTTATAAAGCACCCGGAGATGATTTATCTTATAATTTGTTGAATATATAAATAAAACTGAAATTATCCTCATTTTGTCTTAATTTATTACAAAATAAAAGCACAACAGACTTATTGTGACATCTGCTGGTCAGTTAAGAGCACTGCACTACACAACCCGAGTTAAAGATTCACTTCTTAAATCGTGTCCAGTGGTGGAAGAAGCATTCAGGTCCTTTACTTCAGTTAAAGTATTAATATCACACTGTGAAAATACTTCACTACAAGTTAAAGTCCCGCATTTAAACCATTGCTTAAGTATCATCATCAAAATGTACTAATAGTTTTAAAAGTAAAAGTACACACTGGGCAGTAAACGCTCCCGCTCAGTCTTTTACTGTTAAATATGATTATATATACTTTGAGTAATATTACTGCCGCATTAATGCGCATTTTTACCGCAGCAGTTATTTAAGAATGTGCTGATGCATCATATTCTATAAGATCATCACATGTTCGTATCATATCACTAAAAAGTGGAACCAGCTCAGAAAAACGATGCCTTTTCCAGCGAATCCCAGTGGGTATCAAAGTTATAACTGAATGAACAGATTTAAACGGTTAAATCGCTGCTTCGCGTTTTTATTTAATTTAATTGTTTTTTATTTTGGCGCTGAGAGTTCATCTTTGTTAAAAGCTGCGCTGTCACAGCCTCCGTGTGTTATAGTGTTTAATAACCTGAGAGCATGAATAATTGACGTGGCCGAGCGCGCGCAGAGTGGCGGTGCTTCATTATCGCGTCAGCGGTTCGGCAGTTTTTAAATAGCTGAGTGGGAGCGTTCAGCATTAATTCAGTGTGGACATAATGATGAGGACTCGGAAGAAGGATGAGTGTGATGTAAAGGGGTGGTGGGGGGTGGGTTGGGGAAGGGGGAGGCGCTTAATGCTCACGGCCTCCTCTAAAGAAAGGACACCCCGCAGGTCGTTCTCAAACGACATCAAATAAACCAGCTTTAACTTTTTAACGCTGTCGGCAGGTTTGTGTTGCAACATGTCTTCGAGCTGAAACCAACAATTATTTTCATGAATGATCCGGTTTTTAGTTGATCTGATTAATCGTTTGGTGTGTAAAGTGTTAGAAAAGGGAGACAAATGCTTTTCTGGAACTATACAGAACTCATATATATATATATATATATTTTTTTTTTTAACAGTAGAAGACTACAAAAAAAAACTGAAGACATTCACATTTGAGAAGTTTGGTAGTCAAATGCTTCACCGAGACTCAAATTAATTCTCTCGTGTTGGTTATCGACTAACTGATTAATCAACTGATTGGCTCTCGACGGAGCACAAATATGATCAAAACACAACTCAAAAGTCATCGAGTTGGAACATGTAAATACACGTCGCAGGTCGATGATTAACTTCTTTGTCAGCCGAGCGTCATTTCAAGCGTCATAAGAGTCCCGAGTGTGCTCTGTATTCACGGAATGAAACCCAACCATCCTGATCTTTACTGCTTTATGAAAACACGTGTGTGTGTGTGTGTGTGTGTGTGTGTGTGTGTGTGTGTGTGTGTGTGTGTGTGTGTGTGTGTGTGTGTGTGTGTGTGTGCGCGTACCGCGTACGGACACCTGATCTCCTCGCACATCTCCAGGGCAACGAGGTCGGCCGCCTGAAGACCGACGCTGCCGTCGACCAGCAGGAAGGTCCTCACAAGGCTGCAACGACACGGACACACGCACGTCGGCACGGTTTGATAACGAAACAAAGAGCGGGTGAGTGAATGGATGTCATGTAAACAAATGTTTCAGACAGATAACAGCAAATTAGAGTCTTCGTCTAAAGTCACCTTCATTTTTAAAAAAAATTTAAGTTCTTTCTTGAAGGGATTTTATGGCTTGGGACAAAAAAGTAAAAAAAAATACAAATGAACGGTAAATAACAGGGTGGGAATCAAACAGCGCCACCTTGTGGACGAGCTCACAGTCCAATGTAAAGAATTAGGACGACGCCACGCAGAATGTCAGAATTCTGTGAGAAGCATTTCTGGCCTCATGAGTTCATTTCTTTTGTTTGTGAACGTCCGTTATGGAGCCTCCAGTTCAGATTTTGTCCGGCGCCATCTTTGCTAGTTTGGCGCGGTTTTGGAGCAGGAAGCGACCATATTTGGACGAGCTGGTGGGGAGGAGCGAGCGGTGGATCTGACCGATCTGATTGGAAACCTGACGATGCTACGTGCCGCCCACCGATAGCTGTAACCTGACTGCACCACAGGGCTGTCAATCAAACAAGACACGCCCCCCAAAAACAGCTCTTTTAGAAGCTTATTTTCTAATGAATGAGGGATTATTTTCAGATGGACCTCCAGGAAACTCATAAGAAGGAGTGACTTTAGCTAACAACACCGAGATAACTGCTGGAGACATTTTCTTGACTTTGGATTTGATGAGAGAAGTTGAATGGGAGTCCACGGAGCCGGAGGCTTTTTGGAGCCGACCTCCAGTGGCACTCGGTGGTACTGCAGCTTTAAGGCAACTTCTGCATCGGCCTCATTTTTTCAGACCCGGAAGCTACGAGCACTTTTACATCCAGTCTGTGATCTTACTTTTTCCTCGTGTACAGGTACGGCTCCACCATGTCCACGAAGTCTTTGGGCGCTCTGTGTCCGTAGCCCGGCATGTCGACGACGGTGAACGCTCGGCCCACTCTGAAGAAGTTCATCTTCTTGGTGTGACCCTGAGGAGGAGAAACACGGAGAAAACAGGGTTTTAAAGCTCTCGTTATAAAAATCGGGAAAGAGACACGGACGCTGCACGTCGGTTCGGGCGCGACTCAACTGGAGTTTTGGAGACTCGAACTTCCAGCTCAGGCGTCAGGGAAAACAGAGCTTTGATGAGGGACGACTTGCCGACGTTGCTTCTGCCGATGAAACACACCTGGAGACACACACATCGATGCAGGAAATCACGTACAGAAACACTTCCTGTTCCCCTGCAGGGCTGTGTTGGGATTTGACGCTCCTGTACGAATAGACTTTAGTTCACTGATGTTTATGCTTTTTAAAAGAAAGACCATTCCTCTATTTGAACTCATTCCCTGGTTTCATTGTGATCTGAACCGGCGGCTCCGGCTGCGACCGTTTTTGCCTCTGCAGCACCGCCGAGTCCCGCGGGACGGTGGCCCGGGCCTCATCCGTCTCATACCCCCACCCCCCCCTCCCCGCCACCCCCCAGATGGATGGAGGCTCCCGCTGCCGGCCCGGCCACCGATACATCATCCTCAGACGGAGCGCTAACTAACTCGGCATGCCAACGAGCCTCCGGCCGTCCCGTCAACACGACGTTCCCGGTCCTGAGCCGCTCCGGTGAACGCCTCCGTCTCTAAGGTTATGAATCTGCTCGTTCGTTATCCGGCGTCGACCCCCCTCGCTTCATTATGAATGAGGCTGCGGGAGGGTAAAGAGACATTACGCTGCATTTATCACAGGGCTCCTCACACTGAGACACACACACACACACACACACACACACACACACACACACACACACACACACACACACACACACACACACACACATCAGCACAGCCGTTTTCGGTTCAGTCTCCACCAACTGATCAAAACCTTAACAGGACCAGCTCACTGCCCTGCGGTCCGTTCAGTCATTCTGATCGGAAGCCTGAAACCTCCTCCGCTGTCATAAACTCGCATCGCTCCCATCTTACTAACAGTCCGACAGCTGGGAGTCCTGCTCACAGATTAGCAAACTAAGAGAGGAAGTTAAAGAATAAACCTTCCACTCATTAAAGTCGACATAAGCAGAGATAATCAGTTCTGTTCGCCCCGAACAAAGTGGAATACATTTATGGTGTCAACATGCAAACAGCAGCGCATTCACTTTAGTTGACACAATTTTCAGAATAAAAATGTTGTCTCTTAAAGAAACAGGAACTAGGTTCATTCTGCAGCACAAGCAGGACATCACGTCTGCGGCTTCCTTGCAAGTGACTGCACACAGAACTTTTTGTTAGTGCCAAACGTGTCGAAGCGGTTAAGAGTCTGACCTCTGGCTGCTTCAGGGCAGGTACGTGGTCCATCCTCTCGGCAGAGGTGAAGTAATCGATTTCATGAGACGCCGACGAGGAGAAGAGCTTCTCCGCTTCCACCATGTCCTCCAAACTGGGATTAAAGAGCTGGAACGGCGTCCTGTCCACGGACCTGGACAAAGTTTTGGTTCCTTTAGTTAAAAGATCCAGCAGAGCGCGCGACAGAACTCACGGCACAAACCTGTCCAGGTGCGTCTCCAGGTCGCTGAAGGGGTAGAGTAAACGCCGCATCTTCTTCGGGGGAAGCGCCGCGGCCTTCTGGAGAGACACCGGCTTGTGGTAGCTCCGCCCGGTAACGGCGGAGACTCGAGTCCGACCGGGCCGGAGTCGCAGACAGAACATCTCCTCTCCCCCTCCCCCCCTCCGGGCTGACTTCAGACCTGCCTGCAGATGAGAGCGATTCATGCAGGTGAAGCAGCTTAACAACCAAAATATCTGCCACGTGATTTTATTTGCATAAATTAAAAACACATGATTTGACAAAAAAAAAAAAAAAAAAAAAAAAATTCAGTGCAGTGCAGAGAGGCAAAAAAAACAGTGGGCTTATTTGGAGCCTCCATCTCCAAAAAACATTTTTTTTTTTTTTTTTTTTACAGTTATAGAAAGTTTACATCATAATATCCCTACATCAAAATAAAGGAAACAAATAACAACAGAATATAAGTTACAACAATCACAGCAAAAACAATAAAGTCAATATAAAAGACGATATGAGTATGGTGATGGATGAGATGTATGTTGCAGTTACGAAACAGAAGTTAAATGGGTTTTTGTTTTTTTGTTTTTTTTAAAGCACTTTTTTCAAGCATTTAATAGAGGAACAGCTTTTTGTCAGACCGGAGAGGCCATCCCATAATTTGGTACCCGAATGTATCAAATTGAAAATTGACCTCTGCAGGTGAGAAATTTAGGCGGATGAGTAACGAGTTTGAACCTGTGAATGTGATTTTTTTTTTTCAGTAAAGTCTGAAACTGTTCAGGAATATTTCCTTCATTTGATTATATTATAAATAAAAAAAAATACATATTTGAAAAAAAAATATATACCGTAAAGAAATTAATACTGAGAGAAGTAATACAACTGTCCGACTGTATGAAAATAAATAAAAAATTCTCGGAGGAATAATATGCTATTTTTAATGTATGTATCTTTTTCTCCTATGATATTTTTTGCATTAAGGGAATTCATGTATTTAAATCCATCTATATCTATTTATTTTTTATTAAATTGATTTATTCATTTTTTTTTTTTAAATTTTGTTATTCTACTTGTCCTATTATTTCCACATCGCTTCCCTTTTCTGTACGAAATAATGAGTACTTGTTTACTGTGTTTGTACATTTACATATCGTTCAATCAAGTTCTTCATTAAAAAAAATAAATTTAAAAAACGAACACGTAAAGAAACATATCAGAGGTTAATTTCAGACACACTGAAGGGTTATTGAAATGATTAGTTCAGTAACCGGAAGCAGGCGTTCGGTAAAGAGGACGTCGCAGCATGGCAGCAAAACATTTGCATGACGTGTAAACTTACAAAGTTCACGTTTCTAAATTCTAAATGCGAGTTTACTTTCATCACTTACCGAATTTCCTGCACCTCCGTGTCTTATATTAACACCAAACAAGCACCGTTTGTCTTCAATCGATCGCTACCCACCGCCAGCAGGGCTGCTATTTTACAAACTGTTTACACTTCTGCACCTCCATGTTGCGGTGCGGCGGTCACATGAGTCCGACTTGAAACAGCGCGGTTTTGTTAGAAAGTTCCGCTTCGACGAGTTATTTAAAAAATAAAAATAAAAAACTTTTTAATGACTGTATTCTTATTATTATCAGACTAAACCGTTCGACAAAAAAAGTAACCAAGTAATAGAAACGGATTTTGTTTGTATTATGTTTGTTTTTATCAGAACACAAAAGACTATGTCAATATATATTGAGAAATGAGTTCCACACTTTGTAATGTACACGTCTTCATAACTTGCCTGAAATACATAGAATTATTATTATCATTAGTAGTAGTAATATTCTGGTTTAGTGTTTGTAATTCTATTCAAATGTACGTTTAGTGGTTCTGTAATTCCATTTGAAAGAATTTCCGAGAATAATTCCATAAATGTTGTTACAGAATCATAGAAGCGCCTGGTTTCAATTTAAAAGTGAAAGAAGTCGCCAGCTTATGAGATGCGCCCCCCTAAAATTCTGTTAAACCTGAAATATAGAACAACTCAACATATATATAAGACACAGAACATTATTAAAACATTTTTAACAGACCCTGGTGTGTTTCCAGCCTCTTGTTTTTATGCCATCTTACAAATGCGATTCTCTGTGACTGAGAGACAACGAGATGTCTCTCAGGAGGGTTAAAACAAGGCCGATGTGATTACATCTCTATTCCCCGTGCTATTCTTAATATCACACAGGTCTTTGAAAACATGATTGACGAGCACGAATCCTCTTTTAGATTCAGCGACATTCCTCACGTTGATGCATGGCTGCTGTAACACAGAAACATTCCCTGCATACGTTCCCCGCTTCCAGAAGAAAAAGGTATACGGCTCCTGCTGTCACATATATCCTCCGTCACCCCTCTTGGTCGGTGGATTATTGAGGATTATGATACTGACGTTTAAGCCGAGCATGCCAAGGAAATGTCTCCATAAATTTGGCTATAGGAGGTGGCAGTGATAAGAGCGACTCTGGGCCTCCCCACCCTCTGCATTCTTTTACACTGAGTCTCCCAGAAAGGAAATGGACTTCCATCAATACTCGTGGTGGTCGTCGGGGGTTCATGAACACAAAGAGCTTCACTCCTCCTCCGCCTTGGTTTTCCCCCTTGAAGAAGACTCTTCACACTTCCCCCCTTTTTGTGAGCAGAACATTAATCCAGCTTTGATTAACACGTTTTTTTTTTTATTATTAAAAAAAAAAGTAGAATATCTGACACACTGTGGGGATCTCACTGCTTTTATCTTCCATCTACATCCCGCCCACACGGTGGCGCTGCAGGCCGCTGAAAGCATCCCCATCAGGCTGTTAAATATCTGCCTCCCACCGCCTCATGCCAATCCGCCCTGCTGCTCCGTCTGCGGTTTTTTATGACCTGATGTGATTCATAGCATGTTCACTGAACAAATTAATTCGCAGATACCCAATTACAGCTCTCATATTCTCCCCCCGTTTATTTCGCAGTCTTTTTTTTAAAACCTCCACCTTTTTTTCATTCATCACCCCATTTAAGAGAATAAACTGTGGAATTCAGACGCTTTAAGTGCCTTGTTAAAGAGGAAAATGAAATATAATGGATTGAGTCTCTCGGTCTTCTGTCTGTCTTTTTGCCTTTTCTTTTAGCACTTGTGTGTCTGGCACGTCGTTAAACGAGGTGTTTAAAAAATGAAGTGAGAGGAAGAGGAAGAGTTGTTAATGTGCTGTGCAAGTTACTTAACAAATGAAAAAGCATTACATTTATTATGTCGCAGGGAATGACACTGGGAGTGGTTTTATTTTTTATTTTTTTAGGACAACACAACCTTTAAGAGTCACCTGCGTGGGGGAAAGAAGACAATGAGGGACAGCAGCAGCAGCAGAAGAGGGGAGAGATAAATGATGGAGTGGGGGGGGGGATAGGGGTGAGGGTGGAGGTGGGGGTAAGAGGTGGGGAGCGTGCAGGGTGGAGGGCTGGCCGTGGGTGCCATCACGACTCCATCACCTCTCATCCTTCACTGTGAGCCACAAGATCAAATGCCAGACCAATCAATCGTCCAGCAAGCAGCCATGATGGCATTTAACCTCCCCGGGGTGCATATCAATAAAATACTAAAAAAAAGAAGATATCATACAGAATTGATTGACCCCAAACAACCCGCACACACCCACAGCATCACGCCAGCCTTGTGCCACCACCATCATCATCATCACCATCACCATCATCATCATCATCACCATCATCATTTCTGCCTTTGCTCTTCAATCGCTCTCTATTCTTGTCTTCTTTCTATTTTTTTTTTTGTATTTCTTTGTCTGTTGCAGCTCTGTCTTTGTGTTCGACTGATGTCCAGCAAACAGGGTCTCTTTTTGGGGGCGCCTCGGTCCTGACCGCATCAATGTCGTGACAATAATCACGTTAAAGCATCAGCCTCTCGTGTAATATTACGATTATACAACAAATTACCTACTAAATAAAACGTGTAATCTAAATGTATTCATATTGTGGAGCAATTCGCTCTCAAAATATTAAAATCATTTTTTGTTGGTGCGATCTCCGTTTCCATGGCAAGAGATGGGGTATGACCAACAACTGGAAAACAGTCAGTAGACTCTTATGTAACGTATAAAATGTTTACTACTCCAGGAAGCAGGCCGGCCTTTAGCAATGACCCTAGCAACAAAAAGGATTTCTAGTCTCAAACTGAATAAATACAGCACATAGAAACACAAAACTGATCAGCTAGCTCAGTCTGGTTGGAGCTAAGATATCTGATGAACAAAGATATCGGTGGACTCATGCATTTTTAAGATTTTAGCACCGTGTCGTGTTAAAATCAAACCGGTCCAGCTGGCCGCCGCAAGGATTTTCAGTGCGCGACTAACCGTGGTGTTACGGTACGGGTGCTCGGAATGACCAAAAAGGACCAAAAGAGACCCGATTTCACCAAATGGGTGAATAGACTGTTAACACGTAAAAACAACTTTATATTACATATTATATGAAATTCAATTCCAGTTATATATCCCCATTGAGAAGGCGGAGTGACATTCCCAGTGATGAGCAGGGTGTGATGTCAAGATGATTTGAGCATGTTCCAAATGTTCAGCCGACCAATCAGATCGCTGGGTCGGAACTACTTGTTGTATAATATAACAATGTAGACAAGAGGGAAAAAGAAAAACTCCAGCTGCAACGCTGAGCAGCCGCCCACACACACACACCCACACACAGCCACCAATGACGCTTCAATCTCACAAAATTATCACCGAGCCTGACCTCTGTGACCTTTCCAGACCCATTAAACAGCTCATTTGCATGTTAACCACCAAAGCTCGGCCCAGCCCCCTAAATACATCCCGCCGCGCCGTGACAATCGCACAATGGGACGTGCGCCGCCAGAATACCAACAAAAAAAAAAAAACCGCCCATTATTCCTCTTCTTTTTGTTTGTCCAAGAGGATGAAGTACGGAGGAGTTTATCGAGTCAAGAGGTCAAACCATCAATACATCTCGTACAAACACCCCGGGCTGTCACAGCCGCCCGCCGCACAACTAGAGATTAACACGGGGTGCGTTTGTTCTGACGCCCATCTGGCAGAGCCGAGAGCCGTCAGGCCTGACACCTGTGGCAGACACCCTCCACCTACCAGCGGCCGGTAGACAAGAGGAGAACTCAAGTATCATTCAATCACACCTGAGCCGGCCCGCGACCCCACCCTCATTACTCTCCGTCTGGGTTAAGCAAACAGAACAATCAGAGGAACGGCTGCCCTCGCTCTTCTGGGAAAAAGAAAAAAGAAAAAAAACAAGGCCTGCAAGAAATGAGGTCATTCACCCGCCTATAACCTGCATATAATATTCACCACACTGGAAGAGAAAAGAGTTGAAAAACCGAGGTGCAACGTTTAATAAAAACCGCACGCATAAGAAAAAAGGCATAAATCACGAGCCACCGCGATACGAGCTGCAAAAAAAAAATCCCAGCAAGCCGCCGGCTGTGTCTTTGCTTGTCCCTCTGCGTCACTCTCTCTAAAGCATCTCCCATGAATATTTTGGCAGGTGGTGCTTGGAGGATATTAGAGCACAAGCCTCGAGCGCTCAGGGATATCGATTTTGCTTTAGCGGCCAAGAAAACCGCGGCTCTACTGGCATCGATGAGTCGAGGAGAGGAGAGGAGAGGAGAGGAGAGGAGAGGAGAGGAGAGGAGAGGAGAGGAGAGGAGAGGAGAGGAGAGGAGAGGAGAGGAGAGGAGAGGAAGGGGAGGCTTGAATGACGACCTTGAGCCAGGAAGCGGTCTTCCTGACAAATAAAAAAAAAAGACTCAGAGGAGACACTTCAGGAAAACACAACACTGAGCGAGTATTTGGAAGATTTGATGTTCAAAAGAGCCTTTTTTTCTTTCGATTGCTATTCAATTAGCAGCAGAATTACATTTGTGGAGGACACCTGAATATTTATAGTTATATGAATAGTTACATGCCTCTGTGTAGAAAAGACTGAAGAGGCCACCCGAAGGTGCTGTATTAGCAAGAAAACATCCCAACAGCACCAATAAATGTCCCAGCATTCAGAGAAACCTTGGAAAAAGGAGGTTAACATCCTACAGGTGTCTATCAGCGTGTTTTTATGTGCATTTTAATTAGGATATATAATGCTGAATATAATCTGGTGGATTTATGAAAGCAGAATGAGACAACTGACAAATGAGAATTAGCATCACCCATTGTTTGAATGAAGCAACAACTAACACAAACAGTAGAGGAAGGAGATGCATGCGTGAATTTACTTTTTCTTTTGCAAATTTTATTTGGAAAAAAAAAATCTGTAATTTTTTTTAGCATTTATGCATTTGGATGGAAACCCGGTTTAAATGCATTTTTAAAGTCACTGCATTGATCGTTATCACTGCAAAACAGTCCTTTCACAGCACAAGTCCACTGTAAGGCTGCACACAGACACACAGCAACACTGCATGGAAAACAGAAATTGTATTTGTAATATAAATTCTATGTAATTGTACAACATGTCGCCACTTTAATACAATATTTTTGCAGACTGAATCCTTATAAAGAGACCAGAAACTCCCATGAGTTACTGACAAAAAACTGGGTGACGTTTTTTTATAACAGTGTTATCTTGCTGAGCATTGCAGTTGCATGAAGGTCTGTTCTGGAGGAGGACATTCATTGTCTTCCACTCAAGTGATAGCAATAAAAAAAAATATTAAAAAAAAAAAAAAATCAAGGGGGAGAAGGTCAAACTCAGTTTCAGAAAGTTCAGAAAGAAACAGCCTTGCTAATGATAGCAGAAAGGTGTGTGTGTGTGTGTGTGAGACCAATAGTTCTGATTAAGTTTACTGTGGTGTCAGAAACCCTCTCTTAGAATCTGACTATCTGATTGGTGCACTGTATAGAGAAATGAACCAATTGAACTTCCCTTTTTAGTTTTCTATTTGTAGCTTTCGATGTCTGCTGGAGAGATTGCGACAGGGAAATGTGCAACGTTTTTAAATTATTTCACATCTCCCTTTGCTCTCTGAAAGATAGCCTTGAGTGAAGAAGTTTGGGCACGGCACCTTTTTTCTGATGTAAAAGAAAATGTCTGGGCCACAAGACTGGGTATTTTGTCTCCTGTAGTATCCAACGATTCTTCAAAGTAGACATTAAAAATCTGCTCTGTAAGGGTGAGACGATTTCCCAACATCCATATCTCCTTCTCTTTAACAACTGCTGCCTCAGTGTTGACCCCATCTTTACATTCCTGCCGCATTTCAGCAAAGCTGCTTATTTCAGCGGGTTTGTTGACGCTCCAGTCTGCTGCGGGTCAAGGGGAAGTGGAGTCTAACTGGTGTTTACACGCTGCAACAATAAATGACACCTGAAACAACAAGCGCAAGCTTGATCTCTCCCTTACCGGGGTCGTATTAAAAAATGCATCCGAGACCAATTAAAAACGGCGGGACGCCGTTCGTTCAGAAGCAGCGGTGCATCCTGTCTGCTGCTGTTAAAGAGAAAGACAACTTCCTCCGAGCCGACGGGCCCAAATCCACTAAATCATCGGCTCGTTTATTCATTTGATGCTTTCGTCAAAGTGGAAAATGAAGTGCGAAAGCACAGTGGTCCTCCTACATGAGCTGCATGGTGCAACTATGTGAAGTTACCTTCAGTTTTATGAGGTCATGTTTCAGGATTTAGACCACTCCCCACCTCAGCAAAAGACCATTACTGCTGCCAGCACCTCACTTTCTTTGCTCTCTATCGCTTTACTGCACTCTTTGTCTGTTGCACACACACACACACACACACACACACAGACTCACAATCCTCTTTGTGTCTCTGTCTTTCTCCCTTTCATTCCACAGAGATGATTTATTTTGTTTCTCCCCCTCTCCTCCTACGGTCCTCAGCCGCCCTCAGGGTCAGCGCCGAGCTCCATCACTCTGTCTGGATTCTTAATCCCCAACACTGGAGACGCCGGTGCCAATACAGGAGAATAACAGATTAAAAAACACATCCCAAGCCCCGAGTATCTCTCCCTCTGTCTCTGCCTCCCTCCGTCCTCACAACAGATAAGTGGAAAAATAAACTCGGGGAAGGTAAGCCGGAGTTGAGGAGGCGAGTCATCGACCCGGGGATGACAGAGAAGCTTCCAGCGCGGTGGTTAATGAAGGTGATGCAGCAAAGCGAGGCCCTCCGCGGAGGCTCCTCTGAGTTATAACACAGGAGCCTTGGGAGGTGACACCACTGCAGGCGGAAAAGGTTTCCACTTGGCTGCAATTGTCTAAGGAAGATACATGGCTGACCCCCGGGCAAAAAAATATAAGTAGCAGGACATAAAAATAATGAAACCTGGGGCTCCATTTTCACATAACCAAAAAGGATAGCGGTTTCAGCTACAGGAGGTCGTCGCCAACTTTCAAGCTCTGAAGTGAACGGAGGATCTTATTCTTAAAAATGAAATTAATTAATACTGCAAACAGTGATATGCGGGCCAGTCGGTCGCCTGATGTATGTGCCAAGTTTCGTGATGTTTGAGCATTCTTTGACCTTAAACATCAACTTCCTGTGTCATGGCAAAACATCAAAGTTTGCCGCATCGCCAGGGCGATGACCTTTGATGAAAATACTCAGGCTCTTCAATATATCATCACCAACGTCTCAAAGCTATTCTGACCCGATATGATGTTGATGTGTTCAACCAGGTCGAAGAAGCATGTGAAAATATGAAAAATATAATTTCCTGTTGCCAGTAGGTGGCGCTATGACTGTAATGAATATTACAATGCAGATGTCTTCAGGGCGGGACTTTTATCAAACATGTAAGGATTGAGCAAGATCGGACAATGTACATTCAAATTACAGCAACTTTAATGTCATGCCGAAACGCTCAAAATGGCCGCCATGCCACAGACACACCATTCGATGAAAACGAATTATTTTTGCAACTTTTCGTCCCAAAGGTTTTAAGACTAAACACACCAAATTTCAAGTCGGTCTGATACATTTTGGAGGAGGAGTTTGTTAAAGTGCAACACGTGCAAATTGCCAAAATGGCCACTAAATTCAAAATGACAGAGTTCCTGTTGAGTTTAGGTCATGGTGCCAATAGACTTTTTTTTTTTTTTTTTAGATCTAGGTGTGATACGCATGTCCACCAAATTTCATTCATGTAGGTGAAAGCAGCCTTGAGCTCTCATTTTAAGGGTTGAGTTTTGAGCATGTTAAAGTTGCCAAAAATGCATTTTATTTGCCAGAGCTCTAATAATAATGATAAGAATTCCTTCCTAAAAAGTAAGAGGCATGAGAATCTTTACTCAGACGAGGTCACATCCTTGAAGGCTCTGAAAACCACTGATCCAAGACCAGTTCGACTATGAACTCACGCTGGCATTTGCGTGGCTTCACAACCCAACCGGTGACCGCAAACCAGAGTCTTTTGGACAAAGCGGCGGCGGTCCTTTCATTCGGGTTCGAGGCTCCCATCCCTGTTGTGTGAGAGCCGGGCAGAGGGGAAGGGGAGGGGAGGCACCGCTACAAGAGAGATAATAGCTGTGTCAGTTTCACACTGCTGTCCCCATAAAAAGCTGAGCCAGGAGGAAGCTGAGAGGGGATGAGGGAGCATCTGTGGACGTGTGTGTGTGTGTGTGAGTGTGTTTTCTTTGCATGTGTCTGCATGAAGGTGCAGCACAGAGGTTTTTTTTTTTTTGGTGTGAGCGTTCTGCCCTTGACACTCTTGAAATGAGGTGAATAACTTCCTTTACAGCCACAAAAATCGTATTGATTTTAATTTCTTCTCTGATGAGCCGGTAACAGCACTGTGACCTCACACAGAGAGAGGGGAATAGTCAGGTTATACAAGGCATGTATAATTCAACCTTCAGCGTTTTTATGTTTTTATTAAAGATGGAGAAGGACTAAAGGTAGCGTTTGACATTAGTAGGGTGGGCAATCCTTTAGATTGGAATCCAATTTAAAGGACAGGTGTAACACCGGAAATGATCTGAATAGCTCTGATAACTATGATTTATCTATTAGTACTAGTCTTAAATGCAAGCATGTGATGTGCCATTAAAAATGTAGCTTGTTTTCATGAATGTATTAGAAAAACACATGAATGTATAATAGACTGTTTATAAAAATGACTGTAGCCTCTGTGTCTAAAGTGTAATATCACTGAGGGCCACTAGGGGCTAGCTAAAAAAAAAAAACTCCAATAGACTCTCATTAAAAATGCATCAACTTCTCTCCTGTAATTCAAAGTCAATAAATGTTTTCCACGAGTTGTAATGGTGTCATTAGTTAAAGTACCTGGTGAGAAGTTGCGTTTCCTGGTACAGGTGGGCGGGGCATGATGTCATCAGGTTCTTTGCTCCTCCCCAGCATGTCCAAAAATGGTCACTTCTGGCTCCAAAAAAACAAGTGGGTGACATCATGATGGCCCTTCTTGGCCCCCAGTGGTCACTGCAATGACAAGAAAAGAAAAAAAGGTTGTTTTTTTTAGTTAAGTTTGTATTTTATGTTGTATTTATTACCTTTTAATTGATTGCGCTTTCTTTTTAGCTGTTCAATTGGTCTCTGCTTTTCTGTTATCGTCTCTTAATTCGGTGTCTTTGGTATGTTTTATGCATGTTCTTTAGCTACACATTTTAATTGTGCACTGCACCCTGGTCCTGAGAAACGTAATTTTGTTCCACTGTATGTGTATTAATACGGGATGTGGGCGAAATGACAATGAATACATAGAGGTTTCGCATATGTACAACTTTTGTTTTTCAAGCTTAGAAAAGTAAGTTATATTTCAATGACATCATCCTAATTTGACTTCTTTGAGCCAAGCAGAAGGCCACACAAGGTGAAAACCGGCACCAGGCGAGTGCGGCATCCAGTTCTCCTGAAAACATCCATGGGATGAAAGCGACTGCCAACTTCTCCTCACACTTTTGTGTTTTTGAGCCTATGAATCATTTACACTGGTGGGGGCGGCTCAAACCCCCCCCCCCCAAAAAAAAAAACCCTACTTCACAACAGCAGCTAAATGTTTTATTCAAGAAAATATAAATGAGAATATTTGGCATGTAGATTATAAAGCGCTGCACTTTACTGCAAGCCAACATACCTGAACTGGCACATTAAAAAAAACACACTAATTGCCTGTTCTAGCTCCTTTTGGGTCCAAATATGCACACAGCTGGCAGCACCGAACAACGTAGAGGGTTTTTGGCCTCAACAACAACAACAAAGTGATCAACAAGAGAAGTGATTTATATTTAAAACGTGTGTGTGACGTGTGTGTAACGAACAGTCAAGAAAACAGGAAGCCAGCTCGATGTGTTTTTGAGTCGATTTTACACTGAATATTGAGCTGCGAAAATTTAGCTTTTGTGATTAAGCGCTTTCTCGTGTTCACTGAGCTATAATTTACCATCTGTCATTGACACTTAACACGACAAAAAGGAGCACGTTAACGTGTTTAAATCTTGTTAAATAAAGTTTTCAACATATAGAAAGAGGCAGCTAACAAAAGTGACGCACCTCGCTTGAAACTCTAAAGTTTCAGAAGGTCAAGATGAAGATCTGAGGTGTGAAATTAGACTTTACTGCTTCTGTTCATCCCCTGTTTGCATTTATAGTTTCCCATGACAAATACAGAGTTAAGCCTCTATTTTTTGTTTTGTTTTACAAGCTATCTTGTATCTTGTATCTCATAAAAAGGTTCATTGGTCTGGGGTTTCAGTGGAGAGTTTTTGGTGTCCCATCACCAAACATCTGTCTGGAGCGAACCAAAACTTTGTATGGCTTTAAATATGAGTATCATGCTTCAAAGAACAAAGTTGTGAGTCTGTGCTATGTGTGTCCTGCACTTACGGATTCATTGTTAAGTCCTCCACACCTCCGTGACTCTGTGAGAAGACACAAAAAAATAAAAAAATAAGCACGGGGTGGGGTGGTGGAGGGTGAAGAGGGATGCACTGTCCTTCGGATCACCCTTCCTCCTCCTCCTCCTCTGTTCTTTCTGGCCCCCAAAGAATGTCTTTAAGGCCCCCTGACGACGGGACATCCCTCGCACACACTGTTGGCCCATTGTGACTCGCTGGACTCTGACAGCACGGCCACAATATGTTTATTGGATACGGCTGCATGCGGTGTTTCATCCCCCCCCACCCCCTCCCTCTCCAAATCCCCCCTCCTCCCCCTCCACAGGGGCCCCTGAGCTCCGTCTGTGTGGTGCCGATTGGCAGGTGGGAGCTGGACGGTGAGGTCATCCGCGTCAGGGGACAATGAAGGAGGCCAAAGTGAGCGGCTAAAAGAGAGCCGTCTGTGTGGACAGCGAGTGGAACTATATCCATCAGGAGCAAAGAGGATTAGAGCGAGAGGTGTGTTAGAAGATGAAGAGGTGGGAGGAGGTAAACACGGAGACAGAGTCGACACTCATTCAGGGTGCAGGAGAGGTTTGGCAGAAAAATATTTGCCCTTCTCTTCTTTATCTCATCATTTTGGATGCCACTGTTTGATTACAGGAAGTAGTTCTGTATACAGGTTTTATGCAGTTTTTAGTTTTAGTTTGAATGGAAACTGAATTTTATTTGCAATTAAACCTTTTCCTGACACAATAAAGAGGCCGTTTTCATAAGAACAATTCTAAAGTCTGAAACTATAAAATCAACAAAACTGTAAGGGATTTAAAAAAAAAAAACATTCACATTTTTGTTTACAAATTAGATTTTTGAGTGAGAAACTTTTTTATGCTGGCAATAAAAAAAGACACAAAACTACCTTCATAGTTTTGTAAAAGACAGGAAATGTCCCTATAAAAAAATATCACATTCTTTTAATGAACACTTTTACTATCAAATCATCAAAAAGTCAAATCGCTCTCAATCTCTATTTTAGCAAAAATGGAAAGTATGTATAAGAGGTTAAATACATGAAGTGAATTCAACTTAAACGAAAGTTGACCCGAGAATAAAAACATTAACTGGAGCTTAAAGCCTGGAACACACTCTGTGCAAACTAAACACGCATATACAGTAAACACCTGCACTCTCATGCACCAGTGGAGGTGATCAATCTCAGCCCTCGAGGAGGCAATATATACTAATGAAAGCTAATCACAGCGCTTCCGGACCACAAACAAATAAAGCAGAAGTTCCACAGAGGAACTTATACCGCCGAGCTCGCTGCTCTGAAGAAAAAAAAACTTGGAAAACAGGTGATTATTGTTCAACTACAGCTTCGTAAAACTGGTCGGTATGACAAAAGCGAACCGAAACAAAACGGGTTAGCGTCCTCTTGTTGTTCGGTGCTACACTGCCCCCTTGCTGCAACGCACAGACTGCAGCTCAAGCTTGCATCGCGATATTTTATTTTTAGGTAACGCATCGCTACCGGGATGCACGAAAACAATCTTTGGATAGATGACCTAGCCGCTCTGCTCTCAAAATTTCCCGTAAGCTCATAGTTTAACGAGTTGAGACGAGGAACTTTATGGAACTTAATTTTTTTTTTTTTTAAAGATAATTTTTTTTGTTTTTGTTAAGATAATTATTGTAATCTTAGTCATATCGAATTTTTCTTCCTGACATAATATGTACGTGTCATAAAGTGCAAAAGCGACCTCACCCTCTCCGTCTGCCAATACATTTCTCTCTAGACACTTTGCTGTTGCCTAGCAACGGCGTTCTCACAAGATCACAAGATGCCGAGCATACCGTTGCACAAGACTTCACATCATAAACCATAAGTTCAATTTGAAGGCAGCAATAGTACTTACCAGGTATTGTTTACTGCGTTCACCATTGTAGCTTTCAGCATG
Organism: Brachyistius frenatus; assembly: GCF_029030835.1. NCBI lineage: Eukaryota > Metazoa > Chordata > Actinopteri > Embiotocidae > Brachyistius > Brachyistius frenatus. The sequence continues at coordinate 556,480 of NW_027210822.1, read as the reverse complement.
CCGGCAGGCTAAAACACAAAGAGCAGCTGAGGCCAAAGAGCCACATAACTTTTACTGTTTTTGTTTCAGGACACATTTGCAAAAGTTTGACTAGTGGCACGAGATGAAAAACAAAGGGGTCGTTTAAGTTATTGGGGTTCAATCCTGAGGAGAATATGTGTACTACCAGATCTCAGTCCGTCACCTGCCTGATGCTGCACAAATAAATTACGTTTAATAGAAGTAGTTGTTTAAATATCAAGCCGAGAACCAAAAAAAGTGGGCTGACCGGCTACCATCTGTACAGCTATAGTGTGGCTCAAAAAACAAAACAAAAAAAACAAAACGTAGCACACTGGAAATAAATCAGTTGTCGAGGACTGCTTCGCGACTTCCTAACCTCACAAAGCCGCACAACAATCGACCCACGGAGAGACTTTCCGAGTGGTCTCCTCCCTCTTATATCTCTTTGTGTATCTTTGTGTGTGCCACTCTCCTCCAAGCGTGGAATTTTTTTTTTTTTTTTACCGCCTGCAAGTCTTTCTCCTTTGAAATCGGCAACGGGCTGCCCACTGTCTTGTTAGAGCGCTGATTGATGGAGCCGGGTCTGGCAGTCCTAAGGCGCCCCCCCCCCCCCCGTGCGCTCGGTTCATTTGTTATACATTTATAGTTCATAATCCATCTGCGCTCACCTCTTCACGTTCCCTGTCATTTTTCATCCTACTTTTTTTTTTTTTGTATTTGAGTGGGGGGGGGTGTCATTTTTTTTTTTTCTTCTATAGGAGCTATGATAGATTGTTTGGTGTCCGCTGCCTATAATTGGCCCAGATAGTGGGAAGACTCACATGTGTTTGTCATTAGAGCTTCAGTTTGTGTGAAGATCTCTTCATCGTCACTCCCAAAAGGACGTCTGAACTTCAGTTGCTGCACTAAATGGATTCATTAGGGGCCGTCCCCGGACACGTTTGAGGGTGCGGTGCTGCTGCGTAACGGTGCCATCCGGTCAGCATTTAACATCATGGCAAATAAGGTGCAACTTTTCCCCCCCTTATTTATATTTAAAAGTGCAGTTTTTGCATACCGCGCGTGACCAGCAGGTGCCAGTAGAGGACCATGCATGAGCGAGCCGAGGCTGAGTCACTCAGAGTTTACCATCTGTTGCTCTGCAAGAGTTCCCGGGAGATGCCAGACACGGGGAGGTAGACCTAAAGCTTAGTTACTCAGCCTCATCCCAGTTTTTTTGTATTATCATTTCTATTCATTTTCTTTAAATTTCCCAGCCCTGTTTTACCCGGTTACTTCTCACGGAGCTCGAGGCAGGCCGAGGCTTTGGGGTCAAGAGATCAGTGGGATGAGATGAAGTCCACTTGAAAAAAAACACAGAGCCCCCCTTCATCAGGCATAATTGATTTTCTTTTTATAATATCAAAGTATTATTTTTGAAATGGAAAAACCCTAATCAGATTAAGAGCTGTACTCAAGCCACCACAAAAAAAAATAAGCAGGATGCCAAACCAGTAACGAAAGCAGCTTCGTTTCTTACCTGGAAAATAGACTGTAAAATGTTTTCCATGTGCTCTTTTAAATACACACTTTAGGACGAAATTGAACAACATCAACTCCAAACATGGAGGAATTTTCTGGCTTCGATTTGTGTTTGCCTGCAAAACGTGGTTGTTAATATCCGGGATTAATTTTGACCTATTTCCTGAAGATGGATTTTTGTAGATTTATCAGCACAGCTGCTTCACCTATGTTTAACCTATAAGTGTTAAAAATCCCAAGTTCAAGTGACCGAGAAAATACATTTATGGCAAAAAATAGACTACTAGATTTTCTGTGCCATTAAACGTTATCAGTAATTTACTGTCTCCCTTTTTTTGTTTACCATGGTATTCATTACTGTTGTGCTATTGTACTATTAGCCTTAATGTACTTAGGCATATAAAGTCTATAAAGCTGAAGCAAAAAAAAGTTTGGGTGGAAATTAATGGAGAAGAACTTTAAAAGAAATGTTTTATATTGTGGTTTTGTAGAAAATTCTGCGTTATTACTCCTATTAACTGCTGAAATTGAATATCTATTTTACCTCTGCTTAATGTAACACAAATTCACGATGTCATTAAACAAAATCATCAATCAGCAGCACTCCAAGCTACTAACACATGTTTCACCGGTGAATTAGTAGATGCTGAATACGACCCGATCAGAAGTGCTCCAGAAATAAAAAGTGAAATAGCGAGAGCTCCTTTTTCAGATTCAGTCAGGATCCCATCTACAACCCCCTCAGTGGGTGTTGTAATCTGTATGGATGACTGACCTCTATGTGTGTGTGACACGGAGCATCGGCGGAAGAGAGAAATCCTGGGAGTAAAAGTGAGGGGGATGTGTGTAACGACAGAAAAGGTCTGATCTCCCTCTCTGTGCCGCTGAAAAAGCTCACGTCGGTGCCGCCGAGGGCCCCCCAGGTGGCTCGTTCCCCTTTTCTCTTGTCCTCCATCACTCCAGAGGACACCCGGTGCTCCGGGAGGTTGACGAGGATCCTGTCCGCGGCCTTCGCACGCGAACCGCCATGTTGTAATGAATCTGTCCTGGAGCTGTAAAGAAAAAAAAAAAAAAATCTCCTGAGCTCTGGTGTACTGGGCAGTAGACTGATGTTATGTAGAAACAGAGAGATTAAGGAAAGATGGAGGGGAAGGGACGATAAACTGAAGCAATAAGTTTTGGGTATTGGTGGGTTTTTTTTTTTTTTTAGCTTAGCTTAGCATAAAGACTGGAGGCAGCTAGCCTGGCTTCATCCAAAGTGCATAAACAGACCTATTAACTTCCATCCAGCCATAACAAATTGTTCTTTTTTAACAGTCCTATTCATGTTGCGGTTAATTGCAGTAATACACTAAGAAAATACAAGATACATTTAAAAAACAACAACAACAACAATTTTTTTTTTCCTCAAACACCATTTTAACTCGCTAAATTGCAGGTTTCTGTGTGGAAACTATGACATCACCTCAATTATTGGATTTGTGTGACGAACAGTGACAACAAAATAAAATCAGTTGTGAATATTTACCATTTTCTTTACGTTTGGTTAGCACGAGCAATTCCAGATTTACAATTCAACTATAAATGAATAAATAATTAGCCACAATTGTTTTTTTGTTTTTTTTTAGTTTTAAGCCACTACGGTCAAAGAAAAAATAATCTCACTGAGCATGCTCAGAAGTTTCTTCTCTGGTATCTGACATGTTGTTGACTTTATCGCCATCTACTGGCCCGGCTGACTCGTTTGACCGTTTGTTGTCCTTGCCCTTGAGATATTTGGTGAAAAGAATAACGCGGGGACAGGTTTTACTTTTTAAAGTATCGTGGTAGAAAATCCATTTACAAAAAACATCCAACATCTAAATTCGACCTCCCGCTTATCTCGCAGACCCGAGGTTGATCATTACTGAGAAAGTGATATATGTTAAGACCGAGGAAAGGTCCACTCACCTGCTTTTCCCTGAGCTTCTCACAGTCTCGGACTTCGCTCGTGTGATGAAGAAGATAATGACCCCCGTCTGGAAAAAGACGATGAGAAAATGCTCCTTCGATCTTCTTCCAGCCGTCCGGCTTGCTCACTTTGACCCCAGCTGATTACATCGGGACACTTCAAACCTATTATAAGTGCTGCTCTCCTTCTTGGTGTTGACAGGTAACCATAGCAACTATACTCCCGCTTCATGTTACATATCCAGGTATTCTTGCGAGCTCTTTTCAAGAGACTTCAGAGAACACGCCAGGCTTTTACTTTCAGGTAAGGAAAAAAAAAAAAAAACCCGAAAAGAAATGCAGGAGCATCTCCACTGAAAGGGGGAATTGGTAGAGAAGACGCTACATTTGTAGAGTTTTAGCTCCACAACATTGTGTATGAAAACAGAAATATGCACTGTGAGAACGTGGCTGGAAATGGAGGCAGCGTACACGTCGTTGTTTTTCTTCACCAGTGATGAAAGCTTGAAACGGAGGCATATTTTACAGCCAGCAGCGGACGACGCGCTCTGCAAAAAGACACAAGACCAGACTTTACACGGTTTAAAAACCATTAGGTGCATCGGGCGCAGCAGGCAGGAACATCGCCAAACTAAACCATAACGTCCTTTGTTCATAAAGACCTGAGCGATGGGAGCGAAAATGGATTTTTTTTTTTCTTCCCGTCGCTTTATTGAACAGCGAAGCTCATGTTTTTTTTTTTCCGGGGGGCCCCGTCACTGCTCCGCGGCTGACACTGTCCAGACGCAACCCACAAAGCTGCTTTATTTGTTCAGCGCTCATAAATAGAGCAGTTTCGTCTTCACCCACGACTGGGTGTAAAGTCCCTGTGTTATTTCATTACAGCGAATTTTTTTTTTTTTTTTTGCCCTCTTAGTAATGCATAATAGGTTTAGCAGATTGACAAGTGGGGGAGCCAAAAAAAAAAAAAAAAAAAGCGTGAAGGAGAAAGACAGATCGGAGAAGGGAGCCAAAGGTGGAGGCAGAAAACTGACAGAGACAGATGTTTCGGAGAGAAGCCGGAGCTGGAGAAATGAAAGAGTGATTGGTTAAATGAAAGGGACTGAGCGAGCGGTTCGTTCCAAGCTCTGCGGTTGCGGGTGTCCGTCCAGGCTTAGCAGCCTGAGAATGGGCCACAGACGCTGGGATGTGCTGCTATGGATTTGGCCTCGGCTGGCTCTGCCTGCGTTGGCTCACCGCTGCCCTTTTCTCCTCTATAAAAAGGAGAGCGCTCGCTAACGTCAGCGTGGCCACACTCCTCATGGCCCAGAACAACCTCTGGCTCTTGGGGCTGCTTACTCATCCCCATTTGGCGCTCACTTAAAAAAAAAAAAAAAAAAAAAAAAGGCCTCCAACCCCCGTCCACCTCTCTCTATCCCAACAAGCTCCTGTGGAAAAATCGACACTTTCTCATGGTTTCAAAACTCTCCCCCTCAAAAACACTGAACTTGCATCTAAATCTTTTTTTTTTTTTTTGTGGTCATTTTTCTTTTTCCTCTTCAAATTCGACATCATAGAGCAGCTGCAGATTAAAACAGGAGTGAGAAAACTCTTATGTCTTTTTAAGAGTTAAAACTGAGTTAAACGCAGACACAAACTGCCACTTGTGCTTGTTGACAAAAAAAAAAATCAGGACATTTCCTGATCACAGGCAATATAAAAGTGTTCATAGCTTCCTGATCTGAAAAATGACGCCGATGCAGGAGTGCCTTAAACTGCAATACTGCTGAGTGCCACTAGAGGTCGGCTCCAAAAAAGCCGTAGACTCCCATTTAACTTCTCTCATCAAATACAAAGTCAATAAATGTTTTCCATGAATCATTTTGATGCCGTTCACTAAAGTCGCTCCTTCTTTTTAGTTTTCTGGTGATCCATGCAAAAATAATCTCGTTAATTAGACATTGGGCCTCAAAAAGTGGGATGTTTGGTGTTTGATTGACAGGCCTGTGCTGCAGTCAGGTTTTTGCCACAGATGGGCGGGGCATAGTGTCCTCGGGTTTCCAATCAGATCCACCACTTGCTCCTCCTCAAATCATCCAAATATGGTAATACTAGCAAGATGGCGACGGCCAATATCTGAACTCATAATGGCCGTTCACAAACTGTTGCGCCATCTTCTTCCGGTTTAATGGGACATGCATGGAGATTTAACGCCTCCAATTTTTTATCTGGAGGCGTTTAACTTCCGATAAAAGACCTACCGCATTTTATAAGCATTTATAAACATTAACATTATAGATTTAGTTGCAAAGCCAATACATCACTCTTCTTCATAAGATGCATATTGATTATTAACATATGATTATAACTGTCTATTTTAAATTCTATCCAAAATTTGAGATGCTTGTCTAATTTTCATTGTCATCTACAACGTATAATCAGTCAACACAAATGTAAGTTGCTTCACTATTAGATTGTCCCTGGAGAGTTATTTCTCTCCAGTTATGGATGCGTGGCCATGATTTATGTAATCGTAATTTCATTTTAAGTTTTAAAAGTCTTAAAAGTTAATATCTGTTATTCTGACAGTATTTTCATCAGTAAAGCAACATCCCATCCTCTCCAGCATTCTGATGTCACTGATTATTTTAATCATAATGAGCTTTTTGATTTAGACGGTGTCTTCTTCTCTCATTTAAGTCAGCTGGGAAATCTCTGCAATCCTGTTTGCTCTGTTAAATAGTGGCTTTATTTCAGATCATCGATTCAGGATTAACGCCTCTCTCTCCCCGCAGTGACCACAAATTCATGGCTTAAAAAATGTCCAACATCCTCCCTCCTCCCTCCTCTGTGTTTTACCTTTGGACGGTGGGAGTAACCGCCGCCTGTAAAACAATGGATGTCAGTAAACAGGAGGGCGTGGATGCACCGAGCGTCACAAAGCCTCTCGGCTCCATCGCGGCCGTGTGCGACACCATGTGAACAAAAATCAGAATCCCTTCTGTCATTCATCAACTTCCCAGCAGTCGACCGTTGCCATGACTCCTTCGCCACCAACAGTAGGACTTTGTCTTTTGTTCTTGGCGACTCCACCACCTCACTCCGGTCCAAGACTTTCTTTTATGACACGCTGTGATTTGTCATCACTCATTCTGTTAATACACCCTGTGGCTTTATTCACAAGAGAAGAAGGAGAGCAAGCGAAGTCTTTGCTCTTTGATCCAACCAGCGTGTATCAATCGCAGGTAAAGAAGTTGCTCACGATGCGATGACAATGTCTGACACGGTAAAAAAAAAAAAGAAAAAAAGAAGTCATTTGCGCAGCAAAAGAACTTCCTGCTGTAGCTCGGGGCTCCGCCGGGTCCCTGTTGGCTTAACGTTAGCCGCCGTGCTGTGAGGCACAGCCACTCGTGAATGAATGACAGCTTCTTGACAGCTTCATTAAGACCGCAGATGGCAGGGGGAAGTGGAGAGGAGCTCGAACAAATGTAACGGCGGTGAAATGTGAGGGAGGCCGCAGGAACTTTTCACAGCTTGTATCGTTGGCTCGTGCCCAAAGCAGCCCCGTCTGGACAGACCCGTCCCCTCGATTGGAAAATCTGGCTTCGGCTCAGGCCACGCGGAGACCCCTGCAGGTGAGATCTGATGCCACGCTGGTAACTTCTCTGCTGTCGGTGGGCGACTTCCAACCGCTGCCCCCTACAGACAAGGAGGGAGGGTGTGTGTGTGTGAAGGACGGACATGTGTGGTCGCATAATTACTTACATCTGCACTTTCACTGAGAGAAAAGTCCCATCGGCTCTACGCGATGAAATGCTCAGTCATGCACAAGCTGTAGACAACATTTTGACAAATTAATGGGAACATTGATCTCAGCTGAAATGTTTATAAAGCTTACATGCTCCATCTGGTGTTTTTTTTTTTTTTTTTTTTTTTTTTTTGTGCATATGCTTTCATAAGAATAGCTCTGTCTGTCTGTCTGTCATTCGGTCGTTAACGATTGATTCCCATGTTAGTCAAGCTCCATTTAGGCTCTCATGAAAACAAACCACAGCAAAGAAACCAGATCGATAAATATAGACCAGAATGAGGCCGCACCCGGAACCCACAGGGGCAGGCTGGTTATTACGCAACCAAATGAACAACGCTGGATGAACTGTTGGTAGAAATCCCGTTGTCACCTTTCACACATTTATTAGCTTTAAAAACCATGACATCTGTGTTACGTTCAGGGATCTGTGAGGTTGTTTCAATGGAACTACAAGCCAACTAAGATTAGCACGAGTGACGGAACCTTTCAGCTAAAAACATACTGTAAATACAGAATGGGAGAAATGGCCTCTGAAGTCCTATTTGGATGTCTCATTTTCTGTCCGGCCAAAAGAGTCAAACATGGGAACATAACCGACTATTTAGAAAGCAACCAGCCAGTTTACATGGTTGTAGTGATGCTTTATATCTAAAAAGTTTGGAGGTTAAGTCTTTTGGGCCAGATTCTCGAACTAACCTAAAAAAAAAAATAGCTCAGCTTTTAACGTAATAATAAGAGCCCTTTACTGGATTGGATTCAAACTGAGAAACCGGTTTCATCATTAAAGAATGTAAAGCTAACTTTGCCATCTTCAAGCTCTGCCGTAGGAATTCAAGGAAATGGGATGTCACACAAAACGTGTATGTGGAGGTAGAAAATGGAGCGTTCTCAGCAGCTTTCTTGAAAATGTGATTTTAAAAGTTAATGTTTTGGAAAGTAAAAACTTACATAAGCCGGCTGGAAAGGCCTTTTTGCTAACTGCATAAGCATTAGCTGCAAGTTTGCCATCCGACCTGTTGGTGCCATGAAAGTTGCATCAATATATTTGACTAAAAGTGAAACAATTAAAAAAAGGCTCTATTTCTGTCTGAAGTAATTAATTAAGCAATATTACACTGGAGGGTGTGATTTAACGTCATTAGTTGGCACGACAGTGATCAAGCTCAAGGTCCGTACTCAATGCTGCGATGTTTACTACTCCAGAAAGAAGGCCGACCCTTAGCAACGACCCTGGCAACAGAGGATTTGTAGTCTGTTTTATTGCTTTCTAGAGATTGCTGGATTTCTCAAGTTGAATAAATACAGCACAAAGAAACATTGCTGAAAAAAGATATCCATGGACACGTATATCTTTAAAATAGTAGCGCCGTGTCACCCACAAGCTGATATGATCCAAACCCAATTCACGATTTTCACGTGACGTCATGTCCTTGTAGCCACGCCCACCTGGAGGGCAAAACGAAGTTGATGAAACCACAAGGCAACTAACAGTTAAAGGGGTTGAAAGTTCTCCAGAGTTTTGTGAAATCCAAAAGTATATCAAAAATTCACATTTTTATCTCACCAATCCTGGTCTGCATTACTTGTTGTATGATTCAACAATATCACACGTTTTAAGGTAAATATTTCATTGTTATCTTTAAAATCCTTGCATACTACAGCTAGAGAGCTCGACATGCATAGCAACAGTAACTCAGGGCTCAGTGAGGAGCCAATTATAGCCGGAGGGAGGGAGGAGGGGGGAAATGCAGAGAGAAATATGCATCTGGTTGGACTGTAGTGTGACAGAAGAGTCAGACAAACAGAGTTCAAGAGGGAACCCAAAAAAAAAACAACACTCTAATTATGTGAAGACCACAGAGGCGGAAAAGCACGAGTTGTTGAACAGGTGGAATTTAAGACACATTCAGACCAACAACAAGTGAGATTAAAAGAAACCCTGAGCAACAAACAGTTCAGACATCACACTGAAACCAAGGAGTGATTAATGCCCGCAGAGGAGACTGTGCATCACAGGCCTTCTCAGACACTTGCAGGCACCTTCGTACATCCACACAAACAGGAACACACTCCGAGGGCCCAGGAGAGGGAAGGGGAGGGAGAGCGGGTGGGGGGGGGGGGGTGTTACCAGGAGATAGAGTCGCCAAAGGATCTGCCTCGACTCGTCGCTGCCACCTACACGGCATATGGTGCAGGGCTGATAACCGAGGAAATGAAACGAAGAAGACCGGTGCATGCTAACGAGGAGAAATGACCGGATATGTTAATGAACGTGTCCGGTAGCGTCGGCAGGGGAAAACAGGGAACTGGAGAAAAAGGTAGTAAAGGTGCTATCAACAGGTTTTTAAAACCCCTTGAGGGATGAGGTGCAGCGAGATTGTCCTGACATTTGATTTTTCTCTCATTTCCTCAACTGACTTTATTGCTTCAAAATAAATGACTTTCCTTAAAGACACGGGGGAGAAAAAAAAAACTCTGTTTTAGATTAGCACCTGCTGTCTTAATTTCACAACTCTGTTTGCTGGTCAATACCAAGCGGCAAACCAGCAGTGACGTCACCCCGTTGGTTTGTGAAGGGCCATTATGGAGCCTCCGGTTCAGATTTTATCCGGCGCCATCCTTGCCAGTTTGGAGCAGTTTGGAGCAGGAAGTGACCATATTTGGATGAGCTGGAGAGGGGGGGGGGACAGGAGCGAGCGGTGGATCTGACTGATCTGATTGGAAACCTGACGATACTACGTCCCGCTCACCGAAAGCCGTAACCTGACTGCACCACAGGCCTGTCAATCAAACAGACATGCCCCCCCCCCAAAAAAAACAAAAAAAAAAAAAAACAGGTCTTTTCAAAGATTATTTTCTCATTAATGACGATTGATTATTTTCAGATGGACCTCCAGAAAACTTATAAGAAGAAGTGACTTCAGCTAACAACACCAAAATAACAAAAAAACTAAACAAGAGAAGATGAGAGAAATTGAATGGGAGTCGATGGAGGCTTTATGGAGACGACCTCTAGTGGTACTCGGTGGTATTGCAGCTTAAGACACTTCTGCATCTGCCTCTTTTTTCAGACCAGGAAGCTACGTCCACTTTTGTACACAGTCAATGGTCAATACACTGTATTTTTTGCAGCACATATGCGGCGGTAGCCGGGACAGTGTGGTGAACCTGGCGTGGGCCCGGGGCCAAAAGCGCCTCATAAAGAGCCGACCACAGTGAGTCTTACAGCCGGACCGGGCTCCAATTGACACTCGGCCCACGCTGTTAGTGGTTTAAAATGGGCCGTGGTGCATGTCTCCAACTCTCCATCATATTTTAGATTTGCTCCCACATTACATGGATGGAACCTCCCATTAGAAAGGAAAAACAAAGCAGAACCAAAAGCACATTCAAATGTCCACTCTTTCTTTCTTTAGAGCACATTGATTGCAAACCTGAAAAGGCAGGTGAGGAAATTTCTGCAATTTCGTTTCATTCATGGCTTTTTTTTTAAACTCAGCAACAAATAACATTAAGGAGCGCGGTGCTCGTTCCCCGGGCCTAATGACAGCCTCGCAACACGCAGAGCGGAAAACTAAAATGAACAAACTCCGGAGTGGAACGGTGCAGTCGCCCTGAAACACGTGACTTTTCCACCTGGGAACAGATGTTGAATTTCAACCACTTCCACGTTCATAACACAACCTGATGTGCTGTGACTTTGTGTGAATGACAAAAAAAAAAAACACTGCATGCACAGAAATGTGTAGCATCCCCGGTGTCCTTGTGCATTTCCTGATGCGTTCCCTCATTTCACAGTCGACCCGCCGCGCCGTCCTTCGCACTCCCTCGGACGCCGCCGATCATCTGCCCGCCTCTTCTTCTTCCTCCTCCTCCTCCTCCTCCTCCTCCTTCCCCTCCCTACCTGCAGGACTGGAGCCCATTGTTTTGTTGCCCTGCTGATTAACCTCTCTCCGCCCCGAGGAATGTCTCACATTGGGTGTCTGGACGAACGCGGGCTCCAAAACATGTCCAGCTTTTTCTAATGAGTTCCAGCCGCTGGGAGAGTCGGCCTGCTGTGACTGGCACCTGCTTAGGACGACAGTGTGGTAGTGTGAAATGGGATGGAAGCAGAACACTGAGTCCATCCTGCAGCCATCAAAATGACAGAGAAAGGTTGCGTGACTGGCTGAAACTATGGCGCTGTTGAGTGTAATGTTTCTGTATTTAAAGCAGGAGATATTCCTGGTCAACGTCACGTATTTAAAACGGACTGAAGGTAAATTATTGTTATATTTCCTGTTCATGCTTCACAATAAAAGCCCTCCACTGCGTTTGAGAAAGATTTTAATGTGAAGCAGCAGCATCAGGGTGTTGAAATAGGACTGTATCAGCAACAGTGACGTCATCTGTTGGTTTGTTGAACAGCCGTATGAAGCCTTCAGTTCAGATTCAGATTTTTGGCCGTCGCCATCTTTACTAGTTCGGAGTGGTTTTGGAGCAGGAAGTGACCATATTTGGATGCGAGTGGGGAATCTGAAGACCCGGAAGCTGCAAACACTTTTATACCCAGTCAATGCTTCACATTCACAACTTTGAGAAAGAGCAGAGAATCCTGCAGTTTATAAGTCAATAAACGCAGCACTGGCTCCCTCCCAGTTCTGACTCTGTTCTCCAGGCTAAAAGGTGGAACAACAGCGTGTCCGCTTTGTTTTGAGGCAATGAAACACAGGATCACTCTGTGTAGCAGATACACAGCCGGACCCCCCCCCCCCCACTCTCGGGTTAGACATGTCGGGCCGCCCTGGTCACCCTGACAGGACCTCCCCAGCAGGAGCGATGCTTCACATAATGGGAAATCAATTCTATTTTTGTTGTCTGGGTAGGTGGGCTTAAGGAATAATTACTCAGTGAAGAAGTGGGAGACAGGGGGAACGGGAGAGAGAGAGAGAGAGAGAGAGGCTGTCCTCGTCGCTTATCCACTGTGGTCCTCCTGCTCCTGTGCTGATGTGAAACCAATACCATTATCCAGTTAAATCCGCCACGGACGGCTCCCCGCTCAGTAAGAAAAACGGCCGTGTGAGGCTGCACCATCGACGTGTGGAGCTCCTTAATGAGATTCCTTTGGGGTGCACTCTCGAATTGCTGGGATTTCATGACTCTTCCGGCGTTGACTTCTTTTCCGTCGAGTGCGTCCACAGGGAAGGCAACAAATGATTACACACTTAAACACCCCAGTGCTCCGACCAGGACACTTCATTTGTTATAATCTACCCCCCCCTCGCCCTCCCTCCCACCCACCTTTCGAGCTGACCTTTCACCCCCAACATTGGAGAGACAAAGGCAGTAAGAAGCAGATGTTGTAAGCTTTACTAGAATATATGTACAAATACATATATAGAAAATTATTGGCAAAGAAAAAATGTCACAAAGCAAATTTTCAGAGGTCACAAATAGATACGATGAGGCACTTAAACCATGAGAAAATTATTGCAGCTACTTTTAACAGCTGATGTGTGTGTGACTGATAAACAGAATAAAGAATTAGCATTCCTCATTAAGCCATTTGCTTTGCTACAGTGAAAACTGACACTCGGCACACTTTGCTCGCAATATGTGAAAGGCAGATGGCATTGAATTAAGGCTATTTAAAAAGTAGCATGTCACTGGCGTTGAATTCAGAGCCACTAATGACGGTGTGTTTGGTGTTAGAGATGCCGGACGATGCGTAACGTTGAATTAATAATGTTTGACGAGTTTAGAGCAGTTTGTACAGAAGAAAAACAGAGATTAAAAACATTTGTTGTGGCACTTTTTTTTTTTTTAAATGAAAATAGTTATAGAAAAAAGGGGAGTCATCTTATTATCATGGTAATCTAATATTTAGGGCGATATGGTAAAAAATGTAAAGGTCCTTGACTGTTTAGATTCAGATCTCTATTTCTATTTCTGGTTATAAAGCAGATCTAACTAGTATATAAGCACTGTGAAAGTGTCAAAACAGTCAATATTTAGTGAACACGCCTGTAAACAAGCCAATTGAACTGCCATGAGTTTGTGATGTCACAAGCTCACGCTCGCGTCAGAAGTTTGCCCTCAGCACGGCCCACTGTCCAACTTTTAACGTGGAAGAAACCACCAAGCGGTTATTCTGTCAGAGTTAGTCAGCTACAAGACCAAAAAGGAAACCTGTAATTGGCCTGGACGTGTGTCACTTAGAAAAGAGGCAGCCAATCAGAGGAGACGGTCACTGATATCAATGCTCCTTAAAGACACAGACACAAAACAGTCTGTTTTTGGGAGAGCAAACAATATTAAGATAGTTTCTGGCGCTTAAATCAAAAAAGTATCTTCCTATGGAGGTCAAGACTGCAAATAAAACAACAGAAAAGTGTAAAATATGGGACCTTTAATGCATCAGAGCCAGTGGAAAAGCTTACGAGAGCTAATTGGCTGCCCCAATCTGTAGTTTTCCTTGTTGTTTGCAGTTTTCTGATGGGCAGCTGAAGCTGTATTTCCGCTGAATCTTGCATTAACTTATCCTTAGCCACATTATTAAACAGACATCCCACTGTTAACACCAGGTGCACGGGGTCAGATAAATAGTTACTTGTGGCCTTGTTAAACCGATGAGTTCACCCAATCACAATGAAGTCTCAAGCTTGATTAAGGGTTTAGAGATCCAGCGGGCTGTTATCACCGTGCTTTCTCAAACATACGTCCAAACCCCCGAATCAATTCTTCTACTTTTTCCTTCCAGTACCACCTCCTCCCGCGTCCTCCCGCTTCCTCCCAATCCCTCCTGGAGTTCCCAATCGCAGCAGGCTGTGTATCTTTTGTGAAATGTGTAAAAAAACAAAAAACAAAACACAATGAAGGTTTTTAGATGACTGAACTCAGGGTTGAAATCTGGATGCATCTCTTCCCCGACCCAATTAACGGCGAGTCAATAGAGAGCAAATTAAAAAGCCCCCGGGTGGCGGACCTCGCCAGAAAATACCGACGGAATCAAGACGGTCAAGGCTGAGCACAAAGGCGTGAACCCCCACTTGGTTCTGTCCAATCCTCCTGAGCTCCCCGATTACAGCAAAAAAAAGGGGGGATTATTTAGGGCCTGTTTCTTTCATAGCGAGAGTAAATGAGGGGAGAGGGTATCCATTCACAAGGGGCAAAGGGCTGGGAAAAATGGCCGACTTTGGGTTTGGGAACCATTGAGGCTGCTCGCTGAGGTGTGAGCGACCCACCTCCCAAAGACAACACCCACAGTGAAAAAAAAAAAAAATCTAAATCCGAATGAAAAAACAACTCCGGTTGTCAGGGTTAAGACAAACATTGAGGAAATAGCAGCCTGTCCGGGGAAAAACTGGCAGGATTTTATGTTTCCAATGAAGTTTTCCATGAATATTTTTACCCCTTCTTCCTCCCTACGGACTGCAGTCAGCATTGTATATTGTAACAGTAATTACAAACATGTTTATGGTTTGTTTCGGAGTATTTAAGCTCCAGATGAGCTGGATTTGGAATAATGGACTCACATTGAAGTATTTAAAACTGAATTCTTGACCGAAAAAACGCTCACGATGCTGAATTGTCTTGATGTGGCTAATCCTATTCATCTGTGCTCACCATGCTGAGGCTTCTTCTCAGATACCATGTGAGTCCTGAGTGCAGCCCGGTTTCTGTTTAATGGATTCTTGACCTTTATTTCAAGAGTTATACGAGTCAGGTGGATGTGTGAACACTCCCCGACTACGTCCGTAATGAGGTCCCTTCACTCATCTAACTATATCTGCTGCGACTCCCCCCTTCGTCCAATTTAGTCCCAGCATGTCAGACTGGAGGTTAGGGATCCCCCCCCCCCTCCACCTCTTTTCATTGGACCTTTAGTAGATGATCCGCCCTCATTTTAGCCACCGAGCCCTGCGGAGACACCTTTCACAGGGCAAAGCCCTCTCCTGGCAAGATGCGAAGCAGCAAAGGGAGCTAAACTAATTACAGCCGGTCCCGTCTCCCTCTCCGTCTAAGCCAGGGGCTTACCCAGCACAATGGGGCCTTTAGCAGGCTGCCTATCCTCTTTTAGCCTGGCGGTTTGGAAGCATTGAGGCCTACAAAGGGACTTCCATTAGCGTAATTAGAGGCAAAATGAAGCGCAGTTTTTGTTCTGTATCTGCACTAAGTTGTTTGGCATGTTTTTCTTTTGTGTGTGTGTGACAGAAGAGACCTCTGGATTCCTTTTTTTTTTTTTTTTAGCTTTTGTGGAGCACTTGGGCGATAATGAAACACACCCAAAAAGCTGGGGAGCCGTATCTGATGAGGACTCTTTCACTGTTTGTTTTCCTTTTGTGTTGCCCACCAAAAGAAAATAGGTTCATCTTATTCCTATGGCAACCAATATCTGGGATAAATTGTGATGGGAAGATTATATCTGTTAAAACATCTTACACTATCTTAACAATAGATTAATTTTTTTCCCCCTTTCCTACAGTGGTAAAATTAACACGCAGCTTCTTTCACCACTTTGAGAATAAGACAGGGCTCAGCCGGGATATAATTGTGTGTGTTTTAATAGAACTATCTAAGCTGACATAAAACACTTTCAATCTCAGTCAATATTTGCTCGCTGAACGACCATAAATCTATTGTTTCTTCTGAAAACAAAGACTTCAGCAACACAGCAACAAGTTTTACCCTTCTGTAGCTGTGGTGCAAAATGATTTAAAAACCACAAACTGTATTGAGCCATAGCAGAGGTTTTTTTAAAACTTTTTTAAAGCTCGTCAAATAAAGCAGAAGAAGATACAGAAAACAATACTTTTAGTTTCACTGAGGAGAGACACACTGTTGCAAAGGTCAGATAATATTTGCAGAAAATGATCTGTGGTGGGGCAAAATGATAAATAATACATAATAATAATACATTTACTTGACAGAAAGTTTATAGTCAAACAAAAGTAAATTATTATTATTTTGCAGAAGAAAGTCAGGAAATGTTGGGGATAAAAATAGGGCGTAAAATGCATGTTTATTTTATCTTATATTTCAACTCTATTTGTTTTTAATTTCATGCATTTTGTCTTTTCTTATGCATTTAATTTCTTTTCTGTATTTTGAAATGTTTCTTTACGCTGCATGTCATTTGTCTTGCTGTAAAGCACTTTGAGCTTCATTTCATGTATGAAAGGTACTTTACAAATAAAGTTCATTATTATCGTTATTATTGTTATCTTGCAGTGTAATTTTTTTTTTTGCATAAAATGAACAGCTATCTCAGCCTGGGAAAGAAGCAGCTCGTGGACAGCGGACTCGTGGGCACTGCAGGTGTGAAAAGTTGGTCCCCGCAGAGGGATTTTAAGAGCTTTGGGGGGGGCTCGTGTTGCTGGTATCATCTTACTGATGGGAGGTGCTGCTGTCAAACATGTTTACCTTCAGTCAAGACTCTGTGACCTGCTACGGCTAAACACCATTTTCCGACACAACAGATAAGGTAAAATGGTAAAAGGACGACTTTAATTTAAAGCACAGGGCTTAAGACAAGAAGTGTCCATATTCTAGATTGCTTTTATGTCTGTGAATAAACTTTATCAAGCTACATGGTGAGATAAAACCTGACACAGGCAAACGGCCGGTCCAAACTGGATCAGCGTCTCTCTTCATTGTAATTCCGTGTTTAGGTTCGTAAGTAATTAGCATGGGGATGGGGGTCCATTTTTGGGCTGACGGTGTTGATGTCAGCCCCCGCCGCCCCTTTTCAGCTGTGCTGCGTCTCACACCAACCCTGTCAGCTTCAGGGTCCCCAGTCCATCTGCTAATGGGCCCTTCCTCCCTCACGGTCGGCCACCTGGATGTCCGTCAGCGGCAGGAAAAACAAGGGGGTCCAGGGGCCTCTGGAGGTGCAGAGCCGAGTCTACAAGAAGTTGGATCCCAGAGGAGACGACGGAGAGGGAGTGGGAGTGGGAGTGGGAGTCCGAAAAATGTGGTTGTGGGACGTTGTCGTCATCTCTGGTTCTCAATCATCACTCGTTTCCGCGGCGTCGAGCAGCGTTTCATCGTAATGGTGATGTTGAGAGGAGGTGACGGGGGAGTATCTGGCAGACTGGATGCTTTTACATGACGTGCATCAACGAACGGCTGCGGGGACGGATGATGGACAGAGACCACCATGTCTCACCATGCTGTTAAACTTTACAGGTTTGATACAATAATTTTGTATAAAAGACAATAAAGATACGTAGATCATTAATCTTGTTAAGAAAATTATTTATTTTATTTTAAGGATTTTCTGATTGTTTTTTTTTGTTGTTGCACTGTGATTGAATATCCTCATGTTAATGTTACTGTTTTTTACTATAGACCTGGAAATCCTATGTAGTTTGTTAAAGAAAGAATTCGAGAAGCTCTTCATCAATTTACGTTGCAGAAATAAGTTGAAATACTTGATTTCTTTCTGTACTTTATCTCATGTTTACATTTTTTAAAAGAGAAAAATAATCCAAAGTATAAATCTATGAAACATCCGGTTGTGCTGCTTAACGTGCCACCCACCCATGCACGCACGCACGCACACACACACACACACACACACACACACACACACACACACACACACACACACACACACACACACACACACACACACACACGCTATAAACTTCCTGGTGCTCAAAGGAAATATAGGAAAACTACAACGTACAATACAGAATATGAAAAGACATACAGTGGGTACGGAAAGTATTTAGACCCTTTAAATTTTTCACTCTTTGTTTCATTGCAGCCATTTGCTAAAATCAAAAAAGTTCATTTTATTTCTCATTAATGTACACTCAGCACCCCATCTTGACAGAAAAAAACAGAAATGTAGAAATTTGTGCAAATTTATTAAAAAAGAAAAACTGAAATATCACATGGTCATAAGTATTCAGACCCTTTGCTGTGACACTCATATTTAACTCACATGCTGTCCATTTCTTCTGATCCTCCTTGAGATGGTTCTACTCCTTCATTGGAGTCCAGCTGTGTTTAATTAAACTGATTGGACTTGATTAGGAAAGGCACACACCTGTCTATATAAGACCTTACAGCTCACAGTGCATGTCAGAGCAAATGAGAATCATGAGGTCGAAGGAACTGTCCAAGGAGCTCAGAGACAGAATTGTGGCAAGGCACAGATCTGGCCGAGGTTACAAAATGATTTCTGCAGCACTCAAGGTTCCTAAGAGCACAGTGGCCTCCATAATCCTTAAATGGAAGAAGTTTGGGACGACCAGAACTCTTCCTAGAGCTGGCCGTCCAGCCAAACTGAGCAATCGTGGGAGAAGAGCCTTGGTGAGAGAGGTAAAGAAGAACCCAAAGATCACTGTGACTGAGCTCCAGAGATGCAGTAGGGAGATGGGAGAAAGTTCCACAAAGTCAACTATCACTGCAGCCCTCCACCAGTCGGGGCTTTATGGCAGAGTGGCCCGACGGAAGCCTCTCCTCAGTGCAAGACATGTGAAAGCCCACATAGAGTTTGCCAAAAAACACATGAAGGACTCCCAGACTATGAGAAATAAGATTCTCTGGTCTGATGAGACCAAGATTGAACTTTTTGGCGTTAATTCTAAGCGGTATGTGTGGAGAAAACCAGGCACTGCTCATCACCTGCCCAATACAATCCCAACAGTGAAACATGGTGGTAGCAGCATCATGCTATGGGGGTGTTTTTCAGCTACAGGGACAGGACGACTGGTTGCAATTGAAGGAAAGATGAATGCGGCCAAGTACAGAGATATCCTGGAAGAAAACCTCTTCCAGAGTGCTCTGGACCTCAGACTGGGCGAAGGTTCACCTTCCAACAAGACAATGACCCTAAGCACACAGCTAAAATAACAAAGGAGTGGCTTCGGAACAACTCTGTGACCATTCTTGACTGGCCCAGCCAGAGCCCTGACCTAAACCCAATTGAGCATCTCTGGAGAGACCTGAAAATGGCTGTCCACCAACGTTCACCATCCAACCTGACGGAACTGGAGAGGATCCCCAAATCCAGGTGTGAAAAGCTTGTTGCATCATTCCCAAGAAGACTCATGGCTGTACTCGCTCAAAAGGGTGCTTCTACTCAATACTGAGCAAAGGGTCTGAATACTTATGACCATGTGATATTTCAGTTTTTCTTTTTTAATAAATTTGCACAAATTTCTACATTTCTGTTTTTTTCTGTCAAGATGGGGTGCTGAGTTTACATTAATGAGAAGTAAAATGAACTTTTTTGATTTTAGCAAATGGCTGCAATGAAACAAAGAGTGAAAAATTTAAAGGGGTCTGAATACTTTCCGTACCCACTGTATATATAAACATATGTCACAGCTGTTCATGTGACTGGAAACAAGCCCAAACTTGAGACTTTGGTCTCGAGTCGACACTCTTGACAGTTGAAAGGTTGTGAAAGAAGCCACACTCTGATTGGTCGAGGGACCAACGTGGCGTTTGTCACAAGTCTGGGCCAAGAATTCCCATCTCTATAATCCACCGACGAGCCTCATCCGACGCTGTGACCAGTTCAACAGAGAGAAATATCTTGTGGTCTGGACGCGTTGTAATATCTGTCTTCTCAACATTAGCTCTAAATCCAACAAGCTAACGGGAAGTAAAACTATCACACACACAGACTAAAAACGTATCAATAGTACACTTTTTCTCAACAAAGGTTTCTGCTCTGTTTGTATTTAGCAAATTATTTTGTTTGTCACACTCTGAAATTATTTGATATTTGAAATTAAAGCTAATAGGTCAGTCTAAGCAGCGCTGGCCCGGCTGAACAAACAGCAATGCGAGGGGTAAAGTTGTCCATAACGTGCTACGGGTAAAGTCAATGTCCAATGCCAGCGTATGTGTCCATAAGCACAAAACAAACTTCTCCTCTTTCAGAAAACGTTGTGAAGAATGTTTGATTTGAGTTGTTTCGTCAAACTGTATTTCGTTTTCTATTTATTGGTATTTTTAGTTTTGCAATCTGACAAACAGTTGCATTGTGAAATCTTAAAGAAGACCGTTAAACAACTGCATTTCACAGACGATTCCTCCAGTTTGTAGGGAAACGCACAAATTACTTGCTGTACTGTTGGTAGTGCAAAAAAAAAAAAAGGATAAAGAAAGATGATTCACTTTGGGGTGGAAATGCCGCTTATATACGCTCCTGTAACAACCCAAAATTCACCTCGCTCAGGTGGATGCAGATACAGAACGATAGGAAAGGTGTAATTTACCGAGAAGATTGCTGTCCATTGATAACAAGCCTCGCTGAAACAACACAGGTTTATCTGGCAAATACGCTCTGAAATTACCCGTCTTCTCCGGGCCTCCAGGGTTGTAGTCATATTGCTCTGTTGCTGTGGCTCGCTCCATCTGGGCTCTCTGGTTACATCAGTTACTGGGATCTTTGAGGGCAGGGGGGGGCCCCAGACAATAAGGCCACATCTGAAAATAGTCACGGTCCATTAAAGGTTCGCTGTGACGGAGGATCACTGCGGCAGATCTTTAATGACACATGTTGAAAGTGGTTTGTTAGTCAAGCCCGACTGATGCGGACGAACTGGACTCAAAGATCTTGCGACATGTCGGGTCTAGTTTCTCTTGATGCTGCGTTCGTCCACTGCTTACTCGAAGTGAGGAGTGAATAATGAAGCGGATTCGGTGGCATTGAGGGCAAATGCGAGTGTACAAATTTATGTCAGGGTTGAATTCGTGGGCTTCTCTGCTCTTGCAACCTCAGCGCACGAGGATGAAGGTCTGCTAATTAATAGCAAAACAAAGAAAAGGACGATAAAAACCTCATATTGAGGCTGTGTTCCTGAGATGAAAGGCACGAATGCTCCATGTAAAAAAAAGAGGGGCAATTATTAGACGGGGCGCAAAGCTGTTAAATTAAAACTGTTTTTCTTTTCCCCCTCTGAGTTATCCACCTTTCCTTAAAGACAGAAGACCAAAGTCGCTGCTTGTCAGGGTTACAGGGACAGTTTTTTTCTTTTTTTTCACAGCCGCTGTAATTGTCGCTCTGCCCAGGAAGTGAGCTTCGACGGTTGCTCGACTGACTCTGTTTTTTTTTGCTACCTGTTGCCATGGAAACAGCATTGCACTCTTGTCCCCCTGGTTTATTTACAGACAGCCACACCTAAACATGTTGCCTGCTGAATCCGACTCTAGTTTCAGAGGCAGGGACTGACACCATGAGAGACTTTTTTTTTTTAAATACATATGCTGATGTGAACTCCATATACAGTATGTAGGCCATGTATACCGCGGTCACTGTAAACCTCTTCGGCAACCAGTGTTCAGGGAACCATTAGCATTTTTTACGTGACAATGGAGGTTAAAAGAAATCCGTAAAATCAAATGACTTGGCATCTGAAATTTTAGAGGTATATGTACAGCGAAAACACAAGACCAATTATTAAAACTGTGTTTTACATGTCATGTACAGATTTTTAGTTTAAACACTTGATTAGGGTTGGATATTGTTTGTGTCTCATTTGATGCTGAAAGGCTTGAAGGTGCTGCTGGGATTGCAACCAGGATTTCCTGTTTACAAGACAGGCGCTTTGACCAGCTAAGCCACAGCACCATTGGTAATGACAAAAAAGTGTCAAAAGAAGAAAAATTCTCACTTTGACAATTATGAGCTGGTAAAAGACCATATCATTTGGGGCCTCGGAGGCCAGACTTAAAAAAAAGAAGGGTAAAGTTGCTGTGTCAACCCAGGATTTGGGAGTTCTAGGGACGGAAGCTAAAATAAACAATCAAAAGTTTAGCAGGGAATTGATCAATTCTAATTTGTCTTCCAAACTATGAGGTCTGATGACAGTTTTGTACTTAATACTTGAGCTTTTACTTTTGCAACAAGTTCCCGAGGGTTGACAAAGAGAAAGCTAACATAGTAATGGTGGGTGGAGAGGCACTGCTGGGATTTGAACCCAGGATCTCCTGGTGGTGAAAAACCATAACGTTTGTGACCTCGTTGGCAACACTAAGAAATAAAGAAGGGCAGAGGTGTTACTGGGATTTGAAACCAGGATCTCCTGTTGACTAGACAGGTGCTTTGACCAGCTAAGCCACAGCACCATTGGTAATGGCAAAAAAATGTCAAAAGAAATAAAATGCTGACTTTGAAAATTATGAGAAGGTATAAGGTGGTGAAAAACCATCACGTGTGACCTCTTAGGCAATGCTAAAAATAAAGAGCAAAGGTGATATGAACCCAGGATGGAAGTACAATAAGAATTAAAAGACACTGTTAAACTGCGATGGTAGAAGATGGT
The DNA here is from genome assembly GCF_029030835.1 of Brachyistius frenatus. Taxonomy (NCBI): domain Eukaryota; kingdom Metazoa; phylum Chordata; class Actinopteri; family Embiotocidae; genus Brachyistius; species Brachyistius frenatus. The sequence continues at coordinate 533,947 of NW_027210822.1, read as the reverse complement.
AAAAACCATCACATTTTTGACCTCGTGGGCAACACTAAGAAAAAAAGAAGGGAAAAGGTGCCGCTGGGATTTGAACCCAGGATCTCCTGTTTACAAGACAGGCGCTTTGACCAGCTAAGCCACAGCACCAACTGTATTGATGGAAAAGTACAATCAGAAGAAAAACACATTATTAAACTCTGCGATGGAAGAAGATGGTAAAAACCATCACATTTTTTGTTTCGTGGGCAACTTTAAGAAAAAAGAATGTGGTCTGGCATTAAAGTGTATTTAATGCCAGACAATAGACGAAGTGGGAGTGACCAGTGTAAAATGCACTGTAAATGGTAATAACAGACACAGTGAAATGTTGAACTGGTACAAACAAGTGGCTTGTTACTGCTGGGATTTGAACCCAGGATCTCCTGTTTATAAGACAGGTGCTTTGACCAGCTAAGCAACAGCACCATTGACAATGCCAGAAAAGTTTCAAAAGAAAAATTCTGACATTGAAAATTATGAGCTGGTGGAAGAACATATCATTTGGGGCCTCGGAGGCCAGACTAAAGAAAAAAGAAGGGTAAAGGCACTGCTGAGATTTGAACTCAGGATCTCCTGTTTACTAGACAGGCGCTTTGACCAGCTAAGCCACAGCACCATTGGTAATGACATAAAAGTTTCAATAGAAGCAAATTCTGACTTGAAAAGTATAAAATGGTAAAAGACCATCACATTTGAGGCCTCATTGGACACACTAACAATAAAGAAAAGGAAAAGGCACTGCTGGGATTCGAACCCAGGATCTCCTGTTTACTAGACAGGCGCTTTGACCAGCTAAGCCACAGCACCATTGATAATGGCAGAAAAGTGTTAAAAGAAGAAAAATTCTGACTTTGAAAATGATGCGCTGGTAAAAGACCATCTCATTCGGGGCCTCGAAGGCCAGACTAAAAAAATAAGAAGGGTAAAGGCACTGCTGGGATTTGAACCCAGGATCTCCTGTTTACTAGACAGGCGCTTTGACCAGCTAAGCCACAGCACCATTGGTAAGGACAAAAAAGTTTCAATAGAAGACAAATTCTATTTGAGGCCTCATTGGCCACACTAACAATAAAGAAAAGGACAAGGTGCTGCTGGGATTTGAACCTAGAATCTCCTTTTTACTCGACAGGTGCGTTGCCCATGTAAGCCACAGCACCTGCTGAAGGAAAACACTTGCGAACATTCTGTGATTAAGTCTCGTAAAAGTTTCAACGTCTCAAGCAGCAGTGACTGCACATAGGTAATGCAGTTTTTCCTTGGCATATAGTAATATGCAGTTGACACAATCAAGGCACTGCTGGGATTTGAATCCAGGTTCTCCTGTTTACTGGACAGGCACTTTGACCAACTAAACCACAGCGCTGCTGGCAATGACAGCAAAGTGTCAAAAAGAAGAAAAACACTTTCTGTTAAACTCTGCAATGAAAAAACACCACATTTGTGGCCTCGTGGGCCACACCAAGAAAATAGAACGTGGTCTGGCATTAAAGACAAGAGACAAAGAAAATATTCCACATGAACAGTCTTCTGATCACTTCTCATATGCCTCCAGACCACAAGCTCTGAGTAGAGGTTGGGAGTTCATACATGAGCTTTGGTTCACAGAATTAGTGCTTCTGTGGGTGACACAGTAAAAGCTTGTAGACATATTCTCAATCGTATTGGCACTGCTGGGATTTGAACCCAGGATCTCCTGTTTACAAGACAGGCGCTTTGACCAGCTAAGCCACAGCACCTACTTTCAGAGGACCGTTCAAAACGTCTTGTGAACAAGCATTCTTGCTCTATTCAGTGTTGTCTGAAACAGCAGTGATTGCACAATTGGCAATTGATAAAAAGCAATGGCAACAAAAGTGCTGGGATTTAAACCTACTGAAAGAGGAATCAACTGCACATGAAGTTTGAGCAACTGTAATGCTTGGAAAATGATGATATGCAAAAAGAGATTCCTACAGCAAGGCACTGCTGGGATTTGGATCCAGCCTGCGTGTTACCGTTTAATAGATTTGCAATGGGTTACTTCACCCCTCACCCTACATGATCTTGTAGGCTGTGTTCCGCAGGATAAGTAGGATGAGATAATTGCTGCTTTCCCCTTTTTGACAAACGCCCATTTACTGTAGTTAAACTAAACTACTGTACATCGTAGAAGAGGCGAGAGAGATCAAACCACTTTTCTTCCGTATAGCTTCGTTAAGACTCCCTTTTTTCTTAAGTTCCTCCGTGTTTCGCAGCAGGGGGTTCTACAGCGGCACCACTGTCGTCTGCCAACCCATTAACATCGCTACCCGTGCAATTATTAAAGCAAGAGGAGTAGGTTGGAAAGGTTCTTTCATCTTCAGGTCCAACAGAGAAAAGGAATCGAATGCAAGAGCCGAAGAGGACGAGGAGAGGATGTAATTTTTCAGTCGATCCAGCTCTGAGGATCAGCTCTTCCTCCAGCAGCACACGGCTGGCTCGGAAATCCAAACTGCCATTACTTTTCTTTTCGATGCTCACAAAGTGGATAAAATCCTTTAACTACATCCTTTTATTAAACCCTCTCACTACTCTCCTCTCTGTCCTTATCCATTTTGCTTTTTTTCCCCAGTCCCTCCACCTCCCTCACATTCACACACGTCTCACTTATTTCATCATCTTTCTGTCTAAAACACCTACTTGTCTCTCCTTCCAACGAGTAGTATCATCAGTTCGATATTCTAATCACTAGCTCAGACTCTCCTTCTTCCGTTACATCAACAGTTTTCCTGTCTGCCTGTCAAACTTTAAGAACAGCAATGTAGGAAAATAAAATCGTGCAAAATAAGAAGCTGAATTCCCCATTTCATGAAATAAATACAGCTTTGAAGTTGTGCAAAAATTCCACTTATTCTTGCACTTGAATCTCTGAACACGAAGCGAATTTTCACAGCGTGACACTCGACTCTGACAAAGTTCGTACGTGTTCGTCCCAAACAGTTAATTAGCCAGAAACAGATGCTTCGACGGTGGCATCGGCGTGAACACACCGTTAACGCTGCACGGATGGTACAACGACAGCTTTGCAAGGAGCACTACTTCTAACAGTGTCACCATCCACCTGCTCATGAATAAAATCAGAATACAGCCGGTTCGGAGAGGACATATATGACCCAGCAACGAGGTCTGACGGTATTGATGCATTTCAGGTCATATTCCTAATGTTTATTAATTAATTAGACGATAAATAATTTGAAATGGGTCGGGCCTGCCTCGGTAGGTACAAATTCCCTTTTGGAGGTTTTCGAAAGATAGTTTTGAATACCAGAAATCAATAATTAAACTAAAGTGAATGCAGCTTGACATTAGGGATGGGCATTTCAAGCAAAACTACTCTTCCAAATTCACTCGGAACTGTTTGACTTTTCATCAAATATAGGTGCATTATCGCCACCTTCTGACGGGAGTAATGCATTACAACCAGGCGCCGGTAAAAAATAAGAAATGACAATAAGAAAGGAAATATGAAAGAACAATAGTCGCACAGACTAATTGATTTTGTAGATTATAACTACTGTTCAAATATTTGAAATTCGTGCCCTATCCTTTGAAATATCTGGATTTGCATGGTGAGTCAAGGAACTACAAGTTTCTTTGCAAAATAACTTTTGTATTAAGTATTTCATTGGTACTTGTAGGTGGTCACCAAAAAAGCCTCTTACATCTTATCAAAAGTTCGATTTTAAGTATAATGACTTTCCTCGGATGAAAAATGGCCAAAATTGCCTGAAATGAACGGAGTTCAGTGTTCTCAGTGTGAAGAGGGAACAAAAAAAAAAAAATCCTGCAACATGTCTGTTAGGATTCCTGTCTGCTCCCACTGTTTGCTCCTCTGTTTTGTCCCCAATCACCTCATGTTTTCTGTCTTTCCCCTGTCTGTTTGTTATTGTGTCCCCATGTGTTCTGTGTCCTCTTCTCCCCGCCTCCTGTCACCTCTTATGGCCACGCCCCTCACTGGTCTCAGCAGCTGCCACCACTCTCCCCAATCACCACCTGCACGGTGGCTCATTTCCCTGATCACCTCCCCGGACTATATTTACCCTGCCCCTGCAGTCATCTGGTGTCGGTCCATACTGCGAGTTACTGTCAGATTCTGTCTAGTTTTGACCAGATTCTGCCTGTTACTACCAGTCTCCCACCATCTGTCGCCAGTGAGTCTGACCGTCCGTCCGTACCCGGTCCTGTTCCAGTTCCTGCTCCAGCACCGGTACCTGTTCAGTGCTACCAGTCAGCGTTCAGTGCTAACAGTCCGTGCTACCAGCCAGCGCTATCAGCCAGTGCTACCGGACAACGATCCCGCCAGCGGACCCGCCATCGGTCCTACCAGCGATCCTGCCAGCTTGCCTTTATAAATGGTGTACCAATGACAGAGCCTACGGGTGGCCAAAGCAGGCCATCCTACCCGAGAGTATAACTCACAGTGGTGAGTCAGAGCTTTACAATTGGTAATGAACCGCAGTGAAGCATGGTAAGCTGTGTCCACCATAAGAAGACGGTTAGCAGAGGCATGCATATGTAGAAGATCACTATAGTCCAACATGGGTAAAAAAAAAAAAAGTAGCAGCAACTAGTCGCTTTTTTACATTGATTAACATTAACACAAGCCAATCAGTGGCAGAACCTGTTGTTCTTGCCTTAGCCCAAGCCAGGTTTCGCTCATGAATACGGTCTGCTAAACCAGAGGAGAACCAGGGATTATCACGTCCCTGTACTCTGTATCTCCTGAAAGGGGCGTGTATTTGTGTGTATTGTATTTGTGTAAAACCATCATTAAAAAAAGACTAGGCTGTCTTCACATCAGGGATCAGCTCTATCCTCCTCCAATTAAAATTAAACAAATGATAAAACCCTTGTTCATTAAAATGTTTAAGATTCCTCTTATAAATGATACGTGGTTTTAATTTAGGGACCTTAGTGTTCCCGTTAGCAGCAACAACACAATGATCACTTAGGTCATTGCAGAAAACACCAACAGCTGAGAATTTATGAGGAACATTAGTTAAAATCAAGTCAATTAATGTGGACTTCTCGGAGCACTTAGGATTTGGACGAGTGGGTGAATTAATGAACTGGGTAAGATTGACAGAATCGCAAAAATATTTAAAATCATTAGACACAGGCTTAAGCCAGTCCCTGTTAAGATCTCCAGCTAAAACAATTTCACCATAATTTAGTCTGGATAAAAGGTGTATCAGTGACTGTAATGCCTCGTTTGAAGCAGATGGAGGCCTATAACACCCAACAACGGTCATACAAAGGCCCTTAGAAATTTCAACATCCACTGCCAGAAATTCCAATTGCTTGCAAATCGATTCAGACAGAACCACCTTGACAAGAAATTTGGATTTCACATAACAGGCAACTCCGCTACCTTTCTTTGCTCTGTTAGCACGATAAACATCATAACCATCCATGTTAATGTCATCATCAATAACTGATTTTGTCAGCCAAGTTTCGGATATGACAATGATGTCGGCATCTATTGATTTGACCCATATTCTAATATCCATTTTCGGTAACAAGCTTCGCACATTAAAATGAATAATATGTAGACCAGGCAAAGATATAAAATCAGCTGGCGTCTGAATACACCGCAGCTCAGGGCCAGGGTTAGGCTGCACATTACCAGATATAAGCAATAATAAAACAATCAACCATCTCTGTTTGGAAACATTAAATGGCAATTCCTTTGACATTTCACATCTGGAGTTTGAAGTAGTCCTCTCACAGCACGCAGCGTAGTTATTTAAAGCCAGAAGGCTTTGGAGGCTGGGTAGATCTCTGAGCACACTCCTTGAAAAGTTTGTCCTGTGCCGACTGCTTCGGGGTTTGCACGGATTGTACTACAGCCATGAAGCAAGTGCCTCCATTAGCAATGTCCGACGGGCAATACGCATTGTTAGATGTACTCACCCAGGTACGATCGCTCGCTCCCAAGTCCCACACAAACAACGCACAAAGTAGCGCCACGAGAAACGCCATTGTCTCTGTCCAGAGAGAGAAAGTGTGTGTGTGTGTGTGTGTGTGTGTGCAGCAAGCCGCGGGCAGAGGTGAGGAGGAGATGCGGTGGCTTGGCCAGGTTGGAGACGCCAGGCAGGTGCCGGTAAAGAGAGAGATTTTCCGAGGATTGGAGCAGGGTATCCCGATTAGACGGTCCAGGAAACGGATGACCCCATAGTCCTCAAGAAATAAAGTTTGCAAAGGCACAATGTGTATACTTTGCTTTAGTTCAGGATGAAAAGTTAAAAATAAGAGACTTATTAGTAAAAACAGACAACACTGAGCACTGACATGCTGCCATCTTGGATTCACGAGTTTACAAGCAGTAACAATTAAGACATTATGGCTTGAAGACTTAAGACTGTAGGTACCACCCCTGTGTTCAATAAAGACTGTTTTTTGTTTAACTCGTGCCTGCGTTTGGGTCCTGTTACACCTCACCACATAACAATGTCTCCTATATGTATTTAATAACAAATTTCTTTGATGGAGAAGGGCACCTTCATTATTTTTTCTTATGTGTCCAATTTTTGCTCGATTAAGCGGGATGAGAGTGTGATTTAGAGATGAGTAATGTAATTACTGATAAAACTGGTTAAGAAGTACAGGGCCCCGTGTCTAATTTAAAATGCCTTCGCTTTTTCCTTTGAAGCTCTTGTAGAAAGATCTTTCCGGTAAATGACAGACGTGCATTTCTCTTATTCTATTTGGGTGGAAATGGGCAGAAAATTACTGTTTAGCTTTTCCCTCCATTCTGTTACCTCTCAAGTCAATGATTAAAATCTGGAACATTCCGGATTTAATTAATTTACTGTCGTACTTTTTTCTTCTTGTGCTTCCCGGCAAGGATATTTAAAAAAAAAAAAAAAAGTAAAAATAAGAGGCATTATTCTGAAGTACAAATGGATGCTCAGCCTCACCACTAATCAAGTCCAACAGGCTTTGACCATAATGAAATTTCAATGCCACAGATAAACTGGCGGCTGCTTGATACATCAGGCTGCTGAGGTTCAAGACAAACTGGGATGCAGCTGGTATAATTTTATGTGGGCTCTTGTCCATACACAAAATGGCCAACACTTTGATGCATAAATACAGAAGTTTTTCAAGCACACGAAAGAACTGATTAATTAAGATTATGGGATCTTACACCGAGCAATAAGCAGCTTCAAGCGCAACACGAGTGTCTTCGCTAGTTTTGTAAAGTTAGGTAATGCAGTAAAACGTAATGCAGTAAATGCAAAGGCACAGAGGGTAAAGATTAGGCCTCAGGCGTAGGCTATTATCTAAATTACGAAGACAAACTTTACATTACTAGAATTACAACATATTAGCTTAACATGCACCGAAAGATCAGATGAAAAAAGAGCCCGAAGTGTTGAAAAAGTCTTAAAAGAAAAAAAATATCCTCTGCATTTAGGTCTTCATTCATGCACTTCCAAACAAGAAATATTACTTTTATCGACATGATATCTTGTGTATATTACTTTCAACGAAAGCATCTTGAGTGCACAAAATGAATAAACACAAGTAAAAAAACGACATGTTTGTTACGTGTGCTTATTCATTTCGTAGCTGTAGAGTGTGGCATGAAACTGATACGAGCTCCTCACTAAATACATAGATGTCTCTTTTCTGTCAGCCACATTGAAGCTGTTGTCGTTGAGTGAGACGCCACAGAGGCACTTATGTGGTGCAATAAATACATCAAAGAATCACTGAAGAAAGAATTTTAACAGCCGATCCAGCAGGAGAGACGACATGACTCTGCAGAAACGACCGAATCAGTCACTTTTATTATTTTTTTTCTCAGAGGAGTGCAGCCGAGTATACCAGCACCAGCGAAGACTTCATTTTGGGTTTCTATGCTCCAGTTAGCGTCATGCTGGCATCCTGAAAGAGGCTGCGACTCAGCCAGACACAATCCTTCGTGATGAAACACACACACACACACACACACACACACACACACACACACACACACACACACACACACACACACACACACACACACACACACACACACACACACACACACACACACACACACACACACACAGAAACATGGATCACTGTGACTTCCTGTCTATGGACTGTGAAAAGACATGAGGACAGGGTCAAGGGTAGGAGAGGTCGACGGCAGGACAAAGAGGAGGCACGGAGGGAGAGGGAGGAAGATGGATGAGAGGTCAGTTCTTCTCCGTTAATCATTACAGGACCATGTACATGTTTCTCTGTGTCACTATATATATATATATATATATATATATATATATATATAAAGCTCAAATCAGATTGTTTTAAAATATTTTTCCAAAGACTGGTGTTTTATTTTGTATTATTTTTGTCCGACTCTCATTGATGGTGTGAAATAACCTGCTTGTTCTGCAAATACACGGCAGTCCTTCACTATGAAAGCAGCACATTTAAATAATGGAAACCCCACCAGTGTCTACTTAACTGAATATGTATATCTGACAGTGAAAACTACAGCAACAGTCTTTTTTTTTTTGTATCTTGTTACGGGCTTCTTTGTGTTCAATAGAACAGCAAACTTTTAGGCTTGAGAGTACTCAAGGTTGTTGCTGATAGAGAAGACAGGTTGTTTTTTTTCTATTCGTAGATTTGTCTCATTCGAAACCTTTTCAGAGGTCTTAAGAGGGGAAAGTCAATTATTTTACCAGAGCAAAGATTAGAGAAAAGAAGGGCAAAAATAAACTGTGGTGTACTATAGTTTGTGTACCTGAGCCACAGGTTGGGAACCACTGGGAAACAATATAAAGTGATGTTGACTCCAATTATGTTGTTGCATTAGCCTCTAAAGCTAAAGCATTGCAATGCACTGAAGGTTAACCATTACCTTCTGTGTTCTATTTTCTTTTATGTCATTTTATCAAGTGAAATTTACAATCATACCCAGATTGCAGCTTTAAAATCGTTACAGGTTTTTTTTTCTTCGTCCCATGTGATCATTTATAAAATATCTTTTTGGTTACCAAGTATTATTCCAAACAAAACAGGCTATTTGAGGGAATCACACTAACCCCCTCTTTTTCTACAGCGGCCCAAAGAGCTTAAAGTACTGCGACTTGAGAGGACATGTGCAAATAGACAAAACACAAGCAAATTAAAAATGTTCATTTCACCACACAGCTGCGGCTTTTCAGGAAAAAAAAAAATGATGCTGCAAATCCAGAAAATACAACTAAATATGGAAACAAATGCAAATACTCCAGACTACATGGGAAATGTTTCCAGGGGACACTAAAAAGTTGACGGCTGCATGTGTTGCCATGGTGACCCGTGAATTAAATGCAGGTACTGTATTGTGCCATTACGCCGAATTCAAACTTGGTCGCTGAGATTTTATAAAGCTCAACTGGCAACATTTCTCTCCAGTAGAAATTTGTAATTGGTCTCCTCCAAGTGGATACTTTTAAAGGATCTCCATGGTTACAAATCTAGCAACGCATGTCTAATTTGATTCATTATGTGCTTCAGATTGATTAACTGAGAGTAACTAACAAGGTTAAACCAGCTAACAGCCGGCTTCCTAGTTAATTACGTGTAAATAATTAACTGTGATAATTGGTCGGCATATAACGAGCAAACTGCGAAATACCGGGATAACAACATAACTATAATGATACACCGTATGGATATAATACTGTATAATATGATTCTTTCATAAATGCTGCACTTATTTTGTCAAATTAAAGGTGTTTACCTGATTTGCCTGTGTTTTGTCTATCTGCCCGGGATTTTACGGTGCCTTCAGCTCTCAGGTTTGCTGCAAGGTTTAGCTGCACAAAATTTACCGTTAGGGTTTTACAGCACTTAAGAGGAACCAAAACAAAGAAGATGCCAAGTGTCCATACTGAGCCGCTCTGATCTGCAGAAAAGATTTGTTTTTTTCTTTCTTTATATCTATAACGTCGCACATGAGTGTTTCCTGACTGCTGCTCAATAAAAAATCTGGGTCTCAATTCGTGGTGTGAAGTGTTCACATAACATGCAGAGGTTCACTGTGGAGAAACCGATGATAAAATCCTACAGAAACCCACGGGATGCGGGGGGTCGCCGCCACAGGGCCGTTCGTCCGTGCGTCCTCGTTGAAGTGGAGCGTGACTCCACCTGGACAACGTGGGCGTGGAGCCACCGGAGCTCCATCGCTGCCCTCGCACTGTCCCTCAACTACAGCGGAGCTGCCAAGTCCGTCTGATCCTCAGAGTCCCTGAGACCACAGCACCATGTGTGTGTGAGGGGGTGGGAGGGGAACGGGGGAGGGAGGGGGCGGGGGGGTGGGGGGGTGAACTCCTGTTTCTACCTGCACCTGTGGCCTTCACCGCGTCCTTGGAGAGGGCGTTACCTGATCACAGCTGACAGTGCGGGAGCCGTGACTTCGCCCTCTGGGCCGAGACGACTCACGATGCGAGAGGTCGGCGAGTTTCAGGGTTCGGTGTTGAAAGCCAGGAGTCCTGCACGCCGCCCTGTCACGCGGCCAGTCGTAGCAACACTTACTGGATCTGGAGGTTTGTGGTTTCTGCAGTGAGGCTGCTGGAGGCTGCGATGGGTATACGATACGCCAGATTGTACAACAAGTAGCTCCGACCCAGAGATCTGATTGGTCGACTGTACGTTTTGAACAAATCAGCGTGACATCGCACCCTGCTCATCACCAGAAATATCACTTGCTCTATGGGAAAATGTAATCGGAATTAAATTTCATATAATATGCTGTATAAAGTTGTCTTTATTTGTTATAGGTCTATTAAATGTGACCCATTTGGTGAAATATGGTCTTTTTTTGGGGGTCCTTTTTGGTAATTCCGAGCACCCGTACCGTCACACTACGGATAGTCGCGCAGTTAAAAATCCCAACGCTGGCAAGCTTGACCGGTTTTGGTTTTCAACACGACACGGTGATGAAATCTAAAAATACACGAGTCCAAGGACATCTTTTTTTGTCAGCGGATATCTTACTTACAACCAGACTGAGCTAGCTGAGCAGTTTTCTTGTTTATACGATCTGTAGAAAGCAATAAAACCGTCGAGATCCAGTCTCTGTTGCTAGGGTCGTTGCTAAAGGTCGGATTACATCCTGGAGTGGTAAACATTGAATACGTTGCGTAAGAGACTAATGACTGTTTTCCAGTTATTAGCCATGCCCCTTGTATCGCCATGGAAACGGTAATCCGACGAACAAAAAGTTACACATTTTGAGAGCGAACTGACCCACAATATGAATACATTTTGATTGCACATTTTATTTAGCTCGTTGCACAATCGCAGTATTACACGAGCAGGGTGCACTTTAACGTCATTATTGGCGCGGCAGCGATGCTTGCCGTCCTCGGCCGGCCGTAGCACGTTCACTTGATCCGTAGGTTGCGGTTTCTGCAGTGAGATTTAAACAATGATGGAGGTTGTGATGGATATATATGACGCGCCAGATCATTCACGTTGGCTGCAGTGCATAGCGAAAGCCATAAGATATTCCTCAGTTATTAACTTCGGCCTGATGTCTATCTCTGAGAGCTACTCGTAAAAAAAAAGTCCTTCATCCATTTTCATGGTGTTACGCCAACCGGTCTGGAACAAAATGTAGGTTTCTGAGAGTAGAAGACGAACCCGGCTCGTCTGTGACATCCACACGCGCGTAATCCCAGAACACGGAGGTAGTACTTTTGGCTGCATACATGTTTATTTGTATTTTTTTTATATATATATATATACCTTTAAATTGACTCCAACGTACGAGCGGTGATGTTGCGTTAACTTTTATCCCGGGTCACACATCCTGAACGATTTGCCATTTTTGACCGCTGATTTGCAATGATGCTTTTCAATTTCCATAATGAGTGCTGGAGTTGCAGCCCGCCAGTATAAAGGCTTCACACAAGTACACAGACTCAGAAGAGGGCTGTCAGCATTGTCTGCTTTATGGTGAATCACCGCGGCCTGGAAATAATTAATCACAGCGGTGAAACAGCTGTGAAGTGAGAAAGTCTGCCGCGGTTGTTTCTCCCTAAGTGCTTCCCTCCTTTTGTCTGCGCGACTCGGCTCGCTTTGGATCACGGTGGCTCTGCGGATAAAAAGAAGAAGAAAAAAAAAAAAAAAGTCCAGATCTCTAAAGGTCAACCTTTTTCTCTCTTAAATGTTTTGAGGCCGAGTTTGCCCGCCGCCGGTATACGGAGAAGTTTGCTTTAAAAGAGCAGCGGCGCGGTGAGCGCGTTTGGTGGATCGAGGAAGTGGAAGGACATGACGTTCGCTGTTTGTGCATATGCATGTACTCTGCACTGTGTGTGTGTTTGTGTGGTGTTCGAGCGCATGCGTTTTTTTTTTTTTTTTAAAGACTTCTCCTCTTTGTGGGCCCCGAAGGTTGGCCCAGACTTCACTGTCATTTCTCATCCTAATGGTTCCTGCCACGTTCTCCTGCCAACGCGCGGCTGGAAGAGAACCAAGAGCCAGGAGGAGAAAAGAAAACTCAACAGACGTTCAATCTGTCTACTCCTCTTCCCTCCGAACAAAAGTCACTGTACGCTTCGGAGAAAATACACGATAAAAAAAAAAAAAAAAAAAAAAAAAAGGGACCGCTCTCTCCTCTCGTGCTCAAACAGATGTACAGCGAGGCGGTGAATCCAAAGGTTTACTGTGGACAGATGTGACGAGTGTTGTTCCCGCAGGTTGCCATCAGAGGCCTGAATGTGCAGTAACAATCCGACTCCATAAATGTTTTATTGCTGATTCTCAACTTCCAAGCTGTTCTAATCAATACTTTTTTTCATTAACAATGTGACTACCCGTAATGTGAAAGATGTGGGTTTTTTTTATTATTAACGAACCCACAGAAACCGATCGCGTCATTCTGCGGTTTCATCTCGACATTTTAGCGTCCTTCAGCTCCTTGTTTTGGTTTTACAACCTGCGACTTTTACCGTTTTGTTTCACTCAGCCGGAAGCTGATTTCTGCAGAAAAAGAAAACGGATAAATTCAGCGCACGCGCTCGAGGCCCAGCGCCGAAAAGCATGTTAGCCAGCTGGTAAACATCTAGTAGGTGAAATATTGGCCTGAGCAGCTGGTGGAGCCCTAAAACGGAGCTAAAAGAAGAGTAAATATTGGATTTATTCTTTACTTGGACAGAAAACCTACTACAAGTGACTTCTAATGCTGCTCTGTATCTGCTAAATGTGTAAACAGTTTAGATGTGTTCAAGAGAACTATATACCGGATTAAAAGATGGCGCCTCATACGAACACATTTTTCAAGCTATGTCATTGAGGTGTACAGATGTTAGGGTTAGGTTAGGTAGTTACTTTATTAATCCCCGAGGGGACATTTTTTTGCTACAGGAGCATACAGAAAGCAATAGATAGTAATAGAACAATAGAAAAGCAATAAAATAGCAGTAAAATAGCAGTAAAAACTATAATATATAAATATAAAATGCACAGTATATACAGTATATACAGTAACAAATGTTATTGCACCAAATTCTGATAGTAAAAAGAGTAATTTTACAATGATTGTGTAAAGGGAATCAACATTTTGGGCTCGTGTGCGTAACATGATAAATGTGGAAGATCTGTAAACGCCATTTGGCCAAAATGGCTGCAGTAGCGCTCGTCTTTGGGCGGCAGCAAACAGGTTAGCCACATCAGTTTTTTGGGTTATGCTATCTCAATGTGTATGTTTAAACTATTTTAAAGTATGCTTCTTTAAGATTTTAGACAGTTTAGCACACAAATGCATTTAGAAAACAGTACAATAGGAAAGATGTACTGACTACAAGAAATCCGAGAACGTGGGCGATAAAAACTAAAATACCAGTGAACAAACCATGAAGTGAACATAAACTAAAAACCTCTAAAGATGACTGATAAAAACACGAGTTATGTAAGGTCACGAGGAGTCAGTGTAACATTCATCAAAAGAAATATAAAAAAAACAAAAAACAACTACAATCATTTTATTATGTTTTTTGTGAAGTTCAGATTTGATTTAACAGCACCCGATTTAGTGACGGCAACTGTTTTCCTCAAAGCACCAACTCTGGATATGTAATATAAATAATAATGCAAAATTTAACAGGAAAATTTAAGATTGAATCTTTCGCATTGTATAAGATGAGACTCCGCCAGCAGCAACCAGTAAATGCGTCTGCAGAGGGGTAATTAAGAGTATCCAAATATGCCGATGGACTATCGCTGTAAAAATAAGTAGTGCTAAAAAAAAAAAAAAAAGGGTTTGTATATTTAAAACTGAACTGTATTTTTAAGAACCACAGGAGTCAGGTTTGCTTAATACAGTAAAAGTGGAATAAAAAAAAAAACAGCTGAGTAAACTCAACGCAGAATAACAAACCTGATGCAACGCTCCAAATTATCGCCGCCCGCTTTTCATCCCTTCCATCTCGTACTCGGAGCAGATTAAATTAAGGCAGCAGCCTCTCCAAACATCCTCCTCTCTGTCGCTCTGCACTCGTTAGAAATTCAAGGCTGCACTCGGCAAAAATTTGGTGGCACCAACTGTCAGCGAGAGATAACTTAATTTTGGAGAGTTTAAAGGATTTAATTAGCTGCACTCGTGTACTGTGACATAAACTGCACACTTCCTGGACTTCAAATCTTTTCTTGTTAGCGCCCGCACACCGCGTGCGAGGGAAGTTTCCCTCGGGCAGGTAGCAGCGTCCGGGACGGACGGGGAGCGCTCGTTTTCTCCTCTGACGGTGCGCCGTTTTGTATTTTCCTCCCTTCAAGCTTTTCGCGCGTCACTTTTTGCTCTCCTTGACGGAGAAAATGTTTCCCTGTCAGCAATGGTTCCCGACCTATGGAATAAATGTTTTGGGCAAATCGGTGACATCTCAGTCAGGAGTTATGGGGGAGGCTCTTCTCCGCTGCGGTGCCAATTCACTTGTGGTTCGAGGCTGTCAATAGGGGGATTTTTCACGCATAAATCTCTCGTTGTGTGCGGGCCTTGGCTTTTTCCTACCGCTGCAATCATTTTGAGTCGCTGAGAGCGTCTGCGGAGGCCCGAAAATGTCAAATGCAAATGCGGCTGCTCAGGTATTCTGACTCTTTTCCTGCTAACTCTGTTTTTTTTTTTTATCTTCCTTTTATTCTGTCAGTCGGCTAGTTTCAGTCCCCCACCACCACCGCCGCCTCCGCCCTCCACCCCCAGCCTCCTCCCTCCACATCACTCTCAGTACCCGTGTGTCCCAGGGGACGTAACACTCCCGTGTCACTCACTTCCATCACCTTCCCCGGGTTTTCTGTGTGTCGCCGCCGCCACTCTCTGCCTCTCAAAAAGCACCCGCAGCACAATGACCACATTGTGTGTCTCACAATAAGGTGTTTCAATTTTGAGTGGCTGTTTCAGACCCGTTGTCTCACTCGGCCTCCAGTTACAGTGCAAAAAAAAATAAATAAAATAAAACACACGGTGTTTCGATTGCAGCGACTTGCCGCTGTCGCTGAGCTTTAACAGAACAATTTAACACATCATTATTTGCCTTACACATCTAAGCTGAACGTATTTTTTTTTTTTTTTATAAACACGGATCGTTTCTTCGGTGTATCTGAAAAAGCAGCGGAAGCGATAAAGCGACATTTGCATCAAGAAATTTGATACGTAACACGTGTGGATCTGTGACGCTGATATTTATGTCTGTCGAGAAGCTATAAACGTTTTTAAGACTCTCGGTGATAAGGCTAGCCTGGTACGAACCAGACCCGATTTCTCTACGTGAATACAAATCGTTCGCATTTGTTCCATCCTACTGGGCGTAGAGCTCGGGTTGATTTTAACCAATAACCGGCTGACGCTCTGCCACCGCAAATACCTACCGTGTCCGGTAGAGTGTTTTTAACTGAGTACAGCGCATTTGAAAAGTTGTTTTTACAAGCTGCTGAGCGTTTATTTTGCGCTTGGTGATTTTTTTTTTTTTTTCCGGTCAAAGAGAGTTAAAAAATATTAGCCGCTGTTACCAGCCGTCTAATCACAGCGAAGGGAGGGGCGGTCCCAACGCGGTTGACAACCGACACTGCCCGTTGATTGGTCCGGCCTTCAGAGCTACCAGACTGTTATTCACACTGAAGAAAAACTGAAGCTGTCGACCAGAAACAAGCTGCAGGTTGGAGGCCGCTAATCCAACAGTACGGTGATGTTTTCTTGTTCCCAGATTACTTTAGTATTTGCAAGGTCATCATAATTGATGAAAATGTTGGGCAAAATGTTGAGGTAGAAATAGGAATTGAATTTAATGCATTAAAGTAGAGTAAAAGGGATGGTTTTAAAGGTCGTAGTTTTTTTTTCCATACTAAATGTAATTTGTGCTACGTGTCTCTCAGTCATGTGGAGCAGAACAAAAGGCTCCGTTGTCTCTGCATGTATAACATAAAGTCAGTTATTACGTGATCATCTTTACAGGGTGTGTGTTTCCTATCCCTGATGTGTTCCTGCTCAGCCCTTCTTGAATTACGACTTCTCATTTTCGTGGAAACACCCGAGCGATACTGTCCTGCCGCACTTCGAGGGCATGGCCGTATCCTCGCTAATGCGCCATAAAAAAGAAAAAAAGAAGAAGAAAAAAAAAAAAAGAGGCCGCAGCAGGGTGTGACCTAACGATCACGTTACTGTGGCTGCGGAACATTTTATTTCATCACATTCGTCCGTCACCAGAAGCTGTGCTGTATATCAAATGTAAGCTGTGCACGTGAAGAGCTGCATCATGAATGCTGTCCGGGAAGAAAAACAGGAAATGGATAAAAGGTTATGACGCAAGAGTGAAGTAAAAAAAAAACACCCCAAAAAACCCAGGATTTTTAAAAACAATTAAAAAAAAAAAAAAAATACCCTGAAAGTCTTGGCAGGAATATGTGCAGTCTGCATTACTCATAAACCCTAAACATCCATCTCGGTGTGATCACTTGGATCTGTGACAGCTTGAGTGCGTGTGCTTGTTTACACTCATGAGCATATGCAGTGTGTGCACAATACGTGTGTGTGTGTGTGTGTGTGTGTGTGTGTGTGTGTGTGTGTGTGTGTGTGTGTGTGTGTGTGTGTTCTCCCAGGTGTACATCCCGAACGCTCAAAGTCGACGTTTCTTTTTTCCAGACTGGCACATCTGTCGTCGCCCTTCCTAAAGACAGCACCGTCCTCTCACACAGACTCTCCTCTGATAGTTAATGCCTCATTGGAAGCCATTTGCTACCCTGTCCTTAATTGTGGCTAATAATCCAATCACACTCTCGGAATCAGTGCGCCGAGCACCATTAAGATAAAATGGGGACGTCGAGGAAGGAAGGAAGGCAGACTAATGACATTCACAAGAAAAATGAAGCGCTCGGCCGTAGCTGGAGGTCCCGAGTTCGACTTTCGAGATGACATCATCGGCATTTTACGACTATCAAACGGACACTAACGCTTATTCCTCACATAAAGTGGACAACTTTCAGTCCGTGTCTTGGACGTCATCCTGTAGATCAACTGTGTTTCAAACAGAGGCCGCGTCACGCCTCTAAAACGTAAAATGTTTCCGATTTGTCTTTTGCATATTTTGCAGTTAAAAACACAACATCTGCAGCTGCATCTCTTTGAGTAATCTGATGTCATAATGCAGCTGCAGCGGCCGGAGTCAAAGCGGAGAGAGAGAAAGACGTGAGGAGAAAAGGAGTTGGCCTCGGAAGAGTTTGTTTTGGAATCGAACGCGGCGACCAACGACTACGAGACCGCTACAAAAAAAGCTTTGCTCGGCACCTCCCGCGCTTTTTTGCCGCTGTTAACGATTTCACTCGATGCATGCGTTCCTCTCTCCAAAGCAAACATAGCTTTTTAATTAGACCGGGTGACAGTCGACCGCGTCGCCACAGAGAAGACTTTGATGTTCGCGTTTAAAACGTGTTCGGCAAACTGTCTCGGACACCCCATAACGCGGCCCGACGACGGCGATGCCAGATTGAAGGCTAATTCACCACATTTATTTTTGAAACAATTTCTGAGGCCCTCTTAGGAAACTTGAACGTTCTCCAGCTGAATTAGTATGTCGTGCAGCGCTGCACCCCAACAACAAATGTAATCCAAATGTAACCCAGCCCGAATACTAATTTGTCATCCACGGGTGAAGGCAACAAAATAATGATGCTTTGGAAGGTTGCGGCATTTGAAGGCGCGTGCGTGCGTGTGTGTGTGTGTGTGTGTGTGTGTGTGTGTGTGTGTGTGTGTGTGTGTGTGTGTGTGTGTGTGTGTGTGTGTGTGTGTTTGGGTACCGGAGTCTTGTTCGGAGAAGAATACGTCCTTTGTTTGCTTGTCAGTAGTCGGTGTTGGAGCGCAGCTCGCCTAAATTACTCATGAGGTGGATGAGCACGGAGAAGGTGACCCATTTCACTGTTCTAGTTCTGCGGCCTCCCGTCCGAGACCGAATCGCTGTCATTCAGAGAAACAAAGACGAGGAAGTGTGGGAAAATTATTTCTGGTGGGGTGGGTTGGGGAATCGAAACACTAAAACAAGAGTCTGTGCAATTTTAACTACAGCGCTCGGCCCCCGGCTGAAAGATACAGGAAAACGATCCCTGATCACATTTGTACTGTATGAAGTTACCTCATGGTGATACTTTACCAGGTGAGGGGGCGGGGCTTATTTTCTTCGCTGCTCTCTCCCTGTCTGTATCGCTCCCCTGCCTCGGTGCGAGTGCCTGTGTGCTTCTCGCTACGAACGCGGGTAAACAAAAACCACGTGACTGCCTTTTGGTTATAACTCATCACTTGTCGGACCTCAAAAATTCTGTAGTGAAGGCTGTTATCCAAGAAAAAAATGGAGGCGTCCAGGAGGAGAAACCTTTTTTTTTTTTTAAACATTTAAGCTTTTATTTTCCAAAAAACCCAACACAATTTCTTATGTTGTCTTTAGTCTATTTTCAATTGATTATGGGTTTACATGATTTGCAAATCATCACATTCTTTTTTTTTTTTTATTAACTTTTCACAGCGGTCCAAATCTTTTTGCATTTTTTTTTTTGTATCCGGCACGGCTGATTTTCTGGATATGCTTAAGTTTACTAAAACTAAATATAAAAGGCTGCCGTTTATCCTTCCAATAAAAAACAAAACAAAAATGGACATTCCTCCTTTCGGCGAAAAAGACAACTGACAGTGCCCTCCTCCTTTTTTTTTTTCCACTCTCCTTCTCCTCTAATAATTTTCATACAGTCCGTAAAAGCAGCAGACAGGAAGGCACGGAGAAATGTGAGGGAAGGAGGTCGAGTCAGGTGATCGTGAGCGTCGACCTGCACGGCTCGGTTCTTTCTGCACGTGGCAGCAGAAATGCACAGGGCTAAATACGAATATCACACACATGAAATGCAGATGAGCGACCAATCATATGACACATGTATGTGCTCAGCGTAGCTTCCCAGCAGTGCTTGAAAGTCATTCTGACTCCAGGCGATTTCACCACGAGGAGGGGGGGGGAGGATTTTTTTAA
Organism: Brachyistius frenatus; assembly: GCF_029030835.1. NCBI lineage: Eukaryota > Metazoa > Chordata > Actinopteri > Embiotocidae > Brachyistius > Brachyistius frenatus. The sequence continues at coordinate 514,427 of NW_027210822.1, read as the reverse complement.
AAGTCCCCAAAACCAGGACACATTATTTAATAATTCATCCCGTTACATTATTCATGAGCGGTAGATTTTTCCTGAATGGATACTGTTGTCTTGCCCTGTAACTACCGCTGTTCTCGGGTGATTTTATGCTGCACGCCAAGCTTTTAAGAAGTGAGTTAATGGCAGAGGTGGACGGGTGGAACCTTTTTCCTTAAGTCTTTGTCCGGGGCGAAGATTCCTGCCTGTTCCCGCTCATCATTTCATGATCACCTTTTTATGGTTGCTTTCTTTTAGAACTGGGTGTGATTGACTCAGATGTGTCTTACATTACGGTCACCCATCATCCTGCTTCTATTCCTCTTCCATTAGGGTAAATGTTTAATTCGTCCTTGTCACTGTGAGAGTCGGTCTCGGGGGGAACGTCATTGTGGGCACTCTCCACCCACAATAGCCTGTTTAAAGAGGAAGAACCGGCGCGCTGACCTGTACCTGAAGTCAGAGTCATCCGAGGGTTGTCTGAAGTTCAGACGCTGATCTTGTGGAGTTTTGACACAAACTTTCGTCTCGCGCATGTCATCACTGATTCCTTTTAGTTTAGGTCACTTTGAGTTAAAAACGCTAAATTCTAGGACATTTGAATTATGTAAAGTTTATGTGTGCGTTATGTAAAATTATCTAAAAGTCCAAATCTCACCCTTCATCATCATCATCTGTTCAAAGGAAAAGACAGGTGAGGATCAGATCTTCGGGGAAACTAAACCAGGCCTCGAGATCATTCACTCCCAAGCAACTGTGAAACTGTGAGAAGAAGCAGCCAGATTGTATCCTTACATGGCGATCAATTACACCATTTTATATCAAGGCGATCGATTAACACTCCCCTCGCTCCCTCCACCTGTGTCTGCTCCGCACAGCAGAGGTGGAGCTCCGCCCACATTCAGACACACAGATATCAGAGGACAGAAACACAGCAGACTCAGAAAACTGAGCTGGGAACAAACGGCTGCTCAGGAATTAGGTAACTAACATAAATACAATATTTTCAGCTGGACTGAAACAGAGGGGGCGGGGCTACAAAGAGTCTCTGTCACTGAGAGATAGTAAGAGATCAAAGTTACACCGCAAGTAAGCGGAACGCCACGACTGTTCAAATTAAAAGCCCTCCAGTTTCACTCCAGTTTGAATGCCATTGGCCCATTTTGAATCATCGTTTCAATACACAAACCATTTTAAAACACCAGTACAACAGCATAAACAGCAGAAGCAGTCCCTTACTTTGTAATAAGACCAAGTACACAGCGAAACCATGGCTTCTTACCTTTTCTGTCATCTTTAGGGGCACATACTCGTTGAATCACGATGCGCTGCAGTGTATTCGCCATAAAAGTCCAACGAACAACATTTTTTCAAGCATTTAGTGACTTTTAGTAAAAGAAGAAGTGGATGTTCGAGGGTTAAAAGTGTCAACACTGTCAAGCAAGTCTAATATCTTCTGGAAGTTTGTACCAGTTTTTTTTTTTGTGAACTAAATGCTCTTTGGGAACAGTTTAGCGGCATGACCAGCAACCTTAACCCTCGTGTTCTCCTTGGGTCAAAATGACCTGCAGCTGTGTTCAACTAAGTTCTATTTTATTTCTATATTTTTTATATTTTTTGGGATCATTGGTCGTCATTCTTTAAAGAAACCCTCACAGCCTCCTTGTCACCAATGATCCCAAAAAATATAAAAATAAAATAGAACTTGGCTGAACACAGCTGCGGGTCATTTTGACACAAGGGTTAAACACGCTCTAACTTATTTTTTTACAATGTACAAGAAACAGGAAACCGAACGATCCGCGCAGTCGAGCAACTGTCAAACAAAGGAAGCACAGCGTCAACGAAAATGATTTCTACCTGAACTCCATCCTCTTTTACGAGCTGCTCCTCGAACCGAGCTGGGACTTCTTCCTCCACATCCAGATGAACCGATTAAGGACAGTTCTTCACCCACGTTAGTTTCCATTCTGTAGGAAGTTCTACAGCAAAAACTCCTGGAAAGCAAAAACAGACAAATACATATATTTTTTGTACCCTTTTTTTCTGTCGGCAAACAATGAAACTGCTTTAGAAGTAAATCGCGAAGTCATAGGTACAACATCGTCTGGCAAAAAAAATCAACATAAAAACACATTGATTGAACTGAGAATAAACAAATCACACCTCGAAGTCTGGACTGTTTCATCACGGCTAAAGAGAGGCCGAAGGACGCACTTGAAAATCTCGAAGCTAAACATATTTTTCTGTGGAGTTCTTTTGTTAAACTCAACGAATGGTTTGACGAATCATCGTTAATTCGTTGAACGGGTGCTCAAAAGGTAAAAGAAGACAATTAAAACAGACAAAGGCTTCATTTTATCCGCTGTCCTGTAGTACTTTGGACTGACTGTCTCCAACCTGACAGGTGAGAGGCAGAAATTATTCGGAAAGTGTGCGGCTGATAATAACGGTGTATTTCCAGCTCTGTAGATGCTCCCACACACCTCTGCTTACGTCCACATCCGACTTGTTTTTCTGCAACTTGTAAACACGTGCAATTTGCCTCCCGCATTATTGTAGGGCCGCCACGAGGTTAACAGCACTGCCCGCGGCGCCGCTCGCTGACTCTTCCTCTTTCTTCTCGAACAAAGAGGCTGTTGTTTATTATCCTTTAAGGAAACTGTGACATTTATTTGACCAGCTGACCTTTCATATGAATGAATTATTGAAGGACCTGACCTTTAAAACATAAAATATGTAATGAACTAATCAGGATAGATGGTGTTTGTGATATTCAAACATACATTAGAAATGAGTCTGGTGGAGATGAAGATATAAGAGGAGTTAAGGAGTGAGATGAAGGGTTAATCGGGGGGTGTGAAGAGGAATGAAATAAAGATAATGCCTCGAAACCACTCCAGTAGATTCTCCTCAAATACAAAGAGTCACATAAACTGTAAACCAACCAGCTTCCTTAAGCACAACATTGGAAAAATTACCTCTAGAAAAAACAACAACTTTGGCTTTTGTTCTTCAAACAACACAAGACACAGCCGGTGTGAGTTGCACTTCACGGTGAAGCAATGGCATGCCTGGGAAGCTTATATTCACATTTATCTTATAGTTGACTTATTTTTTATATCTGGGAGTTTCAAAGAAAATCTGATAAACATCTACCGATACTGATAATCTCCACTTTTTCAGCCCGCAGGCACGGAAACCTGAGTGAAAGCAGAGCTTCTATTCTTTACATTTATTTAATGCTTGCGGCTTTTTAACACCTCCCAGTCAAAACACTCAGGGCATGCTGGGATTTCCCAGACCGGTCATAAACACCAGATTATGAAAAATAAGGTAAGCCTGTTAAGTGTATACCCAGCTTTGTCCTGGGGGGGCATTTAAAGTGGGAACACAAACTGGTCCCCGTCCACCCGGTTTGTTGACAGGCTGGAATTGGGGGTGTGTTTGATGAAGCGGAGCGATTTTCCCTCGCGACCTGTCAGGAATGGAGTCCGGTCCAACTGGAGCAGGACAGCCGGGAGAGATCCCGTTTGATGTCGCCCGCCGTACGGGGCGCGACGCGAAACTGAAACTGGAGCTCTTGTTGTTTGTGTTTGTCAGTTTTTTGATTCCCCACCCATGGAGAAATGAACCCACGGTCCGGCTCAGGTTTCACAGGCGGAATTTAAACACTTCTGCCGGGGAGACGAGACGCCCTCGCTGCTGCCGCCGCTGCCGTGGCGACCAATTAGGATCAAGTGTCGGCCCGTTGACACGTGAATGATGGAATGTGCGAGTGCTCGGTCGATCGGGGATGAGGAGGTAGTGTTGGTGGTGACAGGGTTTGTCGCAGACATGAAGGAAGGATTTAAAACACATGGCCACTTTGCCACCAGACGGAAACCTTCACTTCTGCCCCGGCTGATTTGATAACGTAGATACGTCGAGCTTTCTCTTTCTTTTTCTTTTTTTTTTCCCCCGTCTCATTCGATTTTTTTCCCTCGTTGATTGAGTCCATCGGCGTTCGGAGTTATGAGCCCTGTTTTGCTCTTCGTTTCGAGCCGTTTCGGATAACGTCTCCGATTATCTTTGACACGGGTAATTAACTTCACGTTGACCCCGAGCAAATATAGCTGAACGAGTCTCCACCGGCCGAATCCAGAGTGCTGCACAGATTGTATGTACTGTAAAGGGCAGCTTGCTGACTTATCTGCATTTGTATACTGTGGGGAGGGTGAAAAAAAAAACTACCGGGTCCAATCTGTTTTCTGCTTTCGAAGGAAGGAAAAGAAAGTAAAAAAAAAAAAAAAAAAAAAAAAAAAGCTAAAAGTAAGTAACTTAAATAAATTGTCAGGTGCTTGAAAAAAAAAAAAGTACAGAGAAAAGAAATGACATGAGCCCAACTAACACCCCCCCCCCACCCCCTCCAGACGACAGTGTTTTTTACGCCAAGCATACGGTGCACTCGACATCCAAAGAGCTCACGACTTCCATTTGAACGCAGCAATTATTCAACATGGACACGACCACACAACACGGAGGCAGGTTAAAGGAAACGGAAAACTTTACCTTACCAAGGAGCAGTTGAATTGACGAAAGTGCGGGCGGACAAAAAAAAACCTGACGAGGAAACAGAACGACCAGGAAAAACGGAGGGTCTTCAGAACGACTGAACTTTACAATCTGGCAGACTGTGAGCAGACGTGCTGATTGGCTGAGTCGCTGCAGGTGTGCAGATTGAGGAACTTTGAGCAGGTGAGGTGGGCGTGGCAGCCGGGAGAGATATTTTCTTAGAAACAGTTCGCAATCACAATCGTTTTTTTACCGGCGAATATTGGCTCCGTTAGTACGCGGAGCTCCGTGCCTTAACTAATCTTGCATGTACTGTACATCATAGACTGTAAATATAAATGGATTATGGCAGCCTGAGAGGCAAAGTTGAGGGTATTAAAAACAAAATGGGAGAGTAATTGGTTGTCGATCTCCAGAAGTTTAACTCCGTCACAAGTCGTGTGAGGTCACGGGTAAAACGAAACACGCTTCTCGCCACACGTCCAGCGACGCCGGGTTACTGCGAAGGCTCGATGACGCGTTTGCAGGTGAGCGTGTTGGGATTTCTTTTTTTTTTTTTAATCAACGCTTTGAAGAGTGAAAAAGCGTGGAGGACATGTTTCCTCCATCGTCAGCGCAAACGAAAAATGATACACCCTGTGTTTGCATCATCAAAAGGCAGACGGCACCCATCCTGAGTGCACAATCCAATCACCCTATGAGAATGCAGATCCGACCGGGGCGTGCCGTGTTAAAATCTGGCAATTCGCGCCTTGTTAACGGCGACGTTTCATTATGTGGAAAACAAAATGCGCCCGGTACTCTCGCTGGCCTCGCCTCACTTTGGTCCTGCCGTGATTTTTTTTTTTTTTTTTTGTACTCTCACGCTGGTTCGCTCACGTATCTTTTAATGAGATCAGACTTCATTAGAGAAGCTTCCCCCCACCCTCAGAAACCCTCCCCGGGTCTTTCGAAGCAAACGCTTCAATTAGCCGCGGCGAGTGACGGCACGCAGGAGTTTGAAGGTTCAAGAGAGGCACGGGGAAGGAGAAAGAAATGACGGGATGAGGCGATCCTAATGAAGCCGCAGAGTTGTGAGTAGATGTGTTAAAACAAATTTGCACTTGTGTAACTGCAGTAAGCATGCTGGTCCATGTGTGTGTGTGTGTGTGTGTGTGTGTGTGTGTGTGTGTGTGTGTGTGTGTGTGTGTGTGTGTGCATATTTACAGTAAAACTCCTTGATAGAGTCAGAGGAGTCCTGGGAATAGTTTTTTATTTAAATGTTTTTCTCTCATTTTGGCATATAAATAAATGCTCTGTGTGTGTCTGAAAGGTTGTCATGGTAACAGCATGAAGGAAAAAAGAAAAGCAATAAAAAAAAAAAAAAAGAAAAGAGGTCTGCCATGTCACTATGGTGATGGATTCCATGAAGTATGTGCCACGTTAAGTACAGCCACATCTGAATGAAAACTGCATTAAAGCTCACGACAACAACAGCAACAAAAATGTTTTTCCCGTGAAGTCGAACTGTTCGGACGTTTCTGCGGCTTTATCGTCCACGTCGGGATCGTGAACCGGCGTTCAGAAAGCAGCGGAGTTACTAAACGCTCTGACCGAACATACAGTACATGTAATCGAATTAGCTCGAGGCCTTTAAGTCCCCCCCCCCCCCAAAAAAAAAATAAGTAGGTTTTCAGTGGCGAATGACAAACACCGCCTCAAGGTGCTGCGTTTCCAGTCGGATCGACAACAAAGAGCGGGAATCTTGGAAATGAGTCTGAGAAAATCGTACAAAAATAAAATAAAAAAAAGCCCGTTCTGCCTCTGTGTTGCTCGTTTGAAGAGAGGGGCGACAGGCGGCGCTGATTTTCGGCCCCCCGGGGGAACATTTTTTACAAACGCTGTCAGAACAGGGCTGTCCATTTGAAGCTATGTTGTTTGTGCAAAACTGTTCCCCTCCCCCCTTTTTTTTTTTTTTTTTTTTTTTTTGGTTAATCCTCTTAATCTTTTCAAAGCTTTTGGCTTTTTCTAAAAATGACTTGGCAGGTTTTTACCCTGTTACAGTAGGGCCCGCTTCAAATGTGACATCACCGGCGCGAGTTAAAGGGAAACGCTGCAGCCCGGGAGAGCGAGCGTACGTTGCCAGCGTGCTGTGATGTCGCGAATTACAGTAATATGTTTGCAAACCCTGCTCGGTCTTAACTGGAGATAATCTTTGAATAAATTGTTTTTATGCATAATCAGATCAGCAGCAGCCATTAAACAGAACACAAATATCAAACCGAGTGAACATAATGCGTTTTGTTTGATTCATGTCTGTAGCTGCAGAGTCTTCGACAGATTACGCTCCAGCGACCGCTGCAGTCAAAAATACATTCAGGCGGGAACGTACACCAGCAGAGCACTTTATTAGGAACACCACACTAATCCGCCTCACTTCTTAATGACATGTTGCTGAGATTCTTCTCCATGTTGACATGAGTCATCACATCGTTTCCCCAGATTTGTCAAGCTGCACATTCATGCTCACAATCTTCTCTTCTACAACGTCACAAAGATGTTTCTACTGGAATCCGATGTGGTGGATGTTGGAGGCCACTGTCGTGTTCACGAACACGGCTTTAAGACCACTTTTTGCTTCGTGACATGGCTGCAATCAACCTTCGGGAAGGAGCAGTTAGAAGATGGTGAACTGTGACAGACTTTGGCCTTCAAACCATTATTGACTGGTACAAAGGCGCCCAAAAAGAAATTCCCCATCTCTGAATAAGAACAAAGTTTTTAAACTAAACGTGTGCATAAATCAAATGTATCATGGGACCGTGGTGCTGCTACAGAGGCCTTGAGACGAAGCACGAAGGACATTTTATCACCACAGGAGGGGTTCATTAGTTAGTTAGTTGGTTATTTTTTCCAAATGCCGAATGGTTTCGTAAATGATGTGATTTACAGGAAAAGCTAAGCGTGTAACCGTCAGAGCTAGACATCATCAAGCGTATCTATTTCACGCTTGGCCGCGATACCGGACTTTTTATATCCAGACCTTTCTTATATCGATTACAGCTGCATGTGCAGTAAATGTACCCACTTTTGTTCAGATTAAAAGTTATAGGAAATATATTTACAACTTTTGTCGAATTTATTATCACTTCAATTCAATTCAATTTTATTCATATAGCGCCAAATCACAACGTAGGTTATTTCATGGCACTTAACACATTAAAGTCCTTACAGCAAGACTTTACAATATTATACAGAGAAACCCAACAATTCAACAATTCCCTTGAGGCAACAGAGAAACCTTAGCGACAACATTAAAGGACATTGAAGCACTCAGGTCGCTTTATCGGAGCTGTCCGTTCAGCACCACACACGCAGCACAAAAGAGCTGCAGCTTAGTATTTTTTTCTCTGTTTAATATCTTAATGTCCTTCAGCTTTTTCCAGACTGATAATAGCTTGTTGCAGCTCCAGTTCAGTGTGAAATGATTGAAGCAGACAATTAGCGACATAATAAAATAAAACACATAAAATACATTTACAGTACCCCTGTTGGTAATCTGCAATCAACTTAGTAAATATCCCACATAATAGCAATGGGGTTTTTAAGCCATCTTCATTGTATGGAACTGTCTGCACGCTGTCATTATGAAATATTTTTTGCTCCTGTATTTGTGTTGCTTCTTTGTGAAATGCGAAGATTGTCATGGCCAGTCAACTTGAGGTTGAAATTTGTCCCTACTTTAGAAACACAAAATATCTAACTGACTGGTAAACACAAACCACTTTTCTCTGGACAACACTGGCAGCTGAACAGTGTTGGCTGTAAGCGAGGAATTTAAATTACCGTGAAAACGGTATCTTCGTCTAAAGCTGGGCAGATGACCAAAAAAAAAAAAACGGACCTGAAACGCTTTATGTGTACAGACAGCATTACCGTTTCCTTTTATTTATCATTTTGATATCTGCCAAAAAATGAATGAGCCCCCAGACTCATGTTAATTTGGGTTTTGAACTCTAAATATCATGAGACGGGCACAAACAAGCTCCATACGCAGGAATTAAACTGGTATAATGAGCAATATAAGCAGGATGGAGTGGATTCTGTACACTTGAATATTCCCAACCACCGTCCTTCACTGCGGGATCGTCCTCTTGTCCGGTTTGTCCCGTCTTTGTCCCGGTTTGTCCCGTCTTTCTCCAAATAGGATTCATCAGTAAACTGTGAAATTCTGGGATGTCTCAGTGTTTGGCCTTCTGAGAGCCAGTGCAGAAACTCTACTTGTCCTCCGAGACTTTGACTAAACAGCCTTTATTTTTACAGGACTTTTGCTGATTGGAGTTCTTTATTTGTGACAAAGTTGCTTTTTCTAAAGTATCTTTCACTGAACAACGCTTGATGTATTGATCTTCTGATGGTGGGATTCACCTTTTTGGGGGACTTTGCCTTGGATCCAGTTTAAAAAAAAACAACTTTCAGTCTTGACACTAAGAAAGAAGCCTCCGTTTCAGAATATTTGCAGAATATTCTTTTTTACACACAATCCACATTTTGCACGGCCTTTTAACTGCCCTGGCATGCGATATATTGTCCACAAATAGCCTGCGATGTGGAATGGATGTCACTCCTAATTAGACAACATAGCTTTGTGGCCTTTTGGGACTGTCTGTGTGATCTAAAAATACACGCGTTGTATTCCAGAAGTGATATTCTTTGATTTGTGTTGAAATATTGATCGGAATATTTGCTAAATCTTTTATAATTCCCTACCGTTTTGTCAGTTTTTTTTTTGGCGCCCATACAAAGCTTGTTTTAAAGGGCTACTTCACTCCAAATATCAAAAATATTTCCCATGCTGACTGGAAAAGCAGTCCGTAACAAAAACACCTGTCTTCCGCTCCGTAACCGTCTATTTTCAGTCATGCAGCCAGATGGCATTCTTCACTTTCTCTGGCAGGCGAACCACCTCTCGTCCTCTTGGTGGAAAAAAAAAAAAAAAAAAAAAAAATTGGAGCTCGGCACTCAGAGCACACTCCAAACATCACCAAGTCCAATTTCTGCTCGAGGAGAACATTCCAACTATTGCACGTGCCGAGTTCATCCTTGCATTTCTCCAACTGGTGTCTATCAAATATTAATATTTCTGTGAGTGCAGAGTAGATGTGGATTATAAAAAGAAAGGGCAGCGGGACTTAGGCAATGTGCTTGAGAGGAGAGCTCGGAGAAATGCACAGACTAATCGAAAGACCTCCGGGTCAGCGCAAATATCTCTGAGAAAATGAGAATTTCATTTTGGGGCCTTTTTATGAAGCCCTGTTCACCCAAACTATATATATATATATATATATATATAAATAAATAAATATATATAAAAGAAAATCTACCTCAAAGCATCATGGGAAATACGCAGTAGGAAATAAAGCTGATGGCCTCCATTCGAGAGGAGAAGGAGGCTGAGAGTCAAAGTCGAGTTGAACTTCACTTTGTTGTCTTCTTTGCCTTTATTGGTTTCTGGTTGTCATTACTATTTTAATTCTCTTTAATGGGATGCTCAGGGTTGCCAGTGGTCAGTGAACACAGCCAACGCCTAAACATGTTTTATAGAAAGTGGAGTGACATTCATAAAACTTGAAAAGTCTCATATTGAGTTTGGAATGGAACACAAATTTGTTAGTGCACGGTTTAAAATTGAGGGGAAACGGGAGAGCGTAACGGCGATTTTCCACCGGTTCCTGTCTCTCTCGCGATTCACCGTTATTTAAGTCGATGCTTCATATCCCACAAGTCTATGTTTTTCTTTACGGAAGCCGCGGCAAGCTGAGCAGAGCGGATCGGCGGGCCAGGAAGTCAGTCGGGAAAATAAAATAAAATCCTGGTCGATTTTCTAAATAAAACGCATGAAACGTGTTTGAGGTGGTAAAAACACATCACTACATCACCGGTTAACCCCCCCCCCCCCCCGCGGTCTTTCAGTTTGAACAAGAAACCCGTTCTCCTCCTGCTTACAGACCCGCTATGTGAAACAGTTCAGAAACAACGAGGAGAATGAGCGAGTTCAATGACCAAAAGACAGCTGGCTGTATTAAGTTTGTCTATTAAGCGACAACAATAAGCACAAAACGTACAGAAAAGAAGACGTCGAACAACGGAAGAACAAAAATCAGGGAAACGTAAACCGAATCAGGAGCTAAGAAAAAGACAAATCGCTCCCGGCGGGATACGAAGCCGCGCGGGGGACGCGGCGCACACGCGCCACGAAGAGCCCGTGTTAGACATCTTAAAAATAGTTGTCCTCGAGGACGGATATGCAGTTTCCAAAAAAAACACAAAAAAAAAAAACTGGATGCAGAATGTCTCAAAGGAGAAAACACATCGAATAACTTCAAGAATCCCTCCACAGATCAAAGTGTCTTGTTTATGACTCTAATACCAGAATAACAACCAAAACGTAATTGTTTAATCAACCATAAAATGTGCCCTTTGAAATAATTTGATGAGACGGTAGTACGTACAGTGATGCCGTCATACCGTGACATCTTCGGAGACGGTTATCATCACAGCGGGACGTTTATCCAGCTCGCTGGTGCGTGGACGTACAAAGTGTGTACTGCACAAACAAGTGCAGAAGGGAAATCTGTCACATGACATCGTCAAGAAGAAGAAGAAAAAAATTGCGAACGAGCTCCAAACTAGTCGAATCTTTCGTGTAAGCTTTTCATTCACAATTTGCAACCCACCTCTCTGCCCTCCCCGCGGGCCGCCGTCTTCCTTGTCCTCCCCCCCCCGACGTCCACTTTGTGCACCGGAAGATAAGCGTGGCCTGCTCTTTGTAAAAAAAAAAAAAAAAAAAAAAAAAAAAAATACACCAAAAATAAATCAGCCAGCTCGAGCTGTTTGCATGTGGCTATCTGTGAGGCAGGTGTGCAGGGAAGCTTTGACTTTGTAAGCCATATTCAAACACAGAGGGGATTACATCTACTCTTCCAGCGCCAGAGGAGCGCCCCGCCGAGCCCGGGGGTGGGGGGGGTGTTATTTAACACAGGTCCGACACCGCCGACACATCTGGACGCAGCGCAGCCGACAGATAAGGGCGACTGAGCTGATCAGATATGGAAAATGCCGGAGACGTGCTGAAACCGCGCGGCGACGAGATGAAGCACGGGGGGGGTTGTCGGGCTGTGATTGACAGCACGAAGACGTGGACAAATCAAAGAGGGCCGATAAAAGGCACGGTAAAGGAAGCTCGGCGCAATACACAGTCATTTTTGTTTTCTCCCGGCAGTTATCGCCGCCGCCAACGGCACGACATCGAAGGAGGAGAATCACAGTTAATTGTTCAATTACAAAGCAAATATGGCCTTTAGCCGAATTACTGCGCTCCCTAAATATGCGGAAACGTGGGTATTAACCGGAGTGGGATGAAAAAGTGAATCAACAATGGAGATGAAGATAATTGCAGCCCTAATTATGTGTTTTTATTCTGTTGCGAACATGCCGAGTGCTCGTTGTCACGGCTCGACCGCCTCTTCTCCTTCGCTCGGCTGCGGAGAGGAAGAGCAGCAGTCAAAACTTCACCGGCTGACATCACACAGCTTTGCATAATTTCCCGCAAAGTCACGAGCAGCAGCGAAGGCAGCGGGGACTCGACATGTTATCAACAAGTTAAGGTATGGCGCAATAGGTGGGTTTTTTTTTATTATTGAAATCAAAAATGTTTGATTTTGCTGTAAATTGAGTTTTAAATTTGTTTATTTGCTATAAATTTGCAGAAATTGGAATTTTTTTTTTCTCACTACTCCCTGATAAAGAGGCACATGACATCTCAATTTTGCTAAATTTCAAGCTCCTGCAAATCTTGCGGCGATCGCTTGAATTAACGACTCCATTTTTCTTACAACTGTAAACGTCGGCAGGTTTTTTGATGAAAACGGCGACGAAAATCACACCCGAAGGTGGCGGCGACGGCGAGGACATTTTTTTTTTTTTTTCGTACTACTCACGAACAAATAGCATTTGAAAAACCAAATCTGTAAGAGCGGCGCGAACGGGTCCCGGTGGTCAAAACACATCCAAATCAAACTCACTCGCTTCATCTCCGCTGCTGTAAACACACGAGTCGTTTTTCCAGCTCAGATTTCTAACTTGGCGCAAATTCCCACGCGTCTTTTGCTTCGTCAAAAATCGGAAGCGCATCTCTCATTTCTCCGTCCACGCTTTGACCACAAAAACAAAAACAAAAACAAAAAAACCCCGAGCGCTGCATATTTCTGCAAAAACCGAGCGCGTTACTGAGATTATGGACTCGTTTGGGTTTTTGGTATCTATGAGAAGTTGCAGCGGCTGTGTGAAAGATACGAGGGCAGAAACAGGAGAAATTGTAAAAAAAAAAAAAAAAAAAAGTTTATAAAATGACAAGCACATCTTTGGTGTTTATATTTGAACTACACTCTGTAAAGGTTGCAAACAATGTGGCTTTAATATATTTCTTCATCCGCTTCATATAAGTGCCTTGATTCCCATTACGTTTTAAAAAAGCACTTTTAATTCGCTCAGTAAATTGGCATTGGCACAAATTACTAAAACTAATGACATTCACAACTGCTAATTTGCAGCATGTTAACACGCCAAACAATGACGGGCATGTTAAATATGCCGTTACGCTGTCACGTCTTTGCGTGACAATCGCGTACCATTTTTTTTTTTTTTTGCAGTTCCTTCAGCTCGAATCTCAACTTTTATTCATCGCAGTTTTTTTTTTGTCTTCATAAGTAGCATCACAGCATTCCGACGCTGCTGGCGCGGCTGTATATCTGGAAAAAAAGAAGAAGAAGAAGAAGAAGAAAAAAAAAAGAGTTCCTCCAAGTGATGAAGGAGAAAAAGACGCGCATTTTGCGCGGTGTTTAACTTTTGATAAACTCCCAGCGAGTAAAGTCCGACCTTTGCTCGCTACGGTTCACTTTCGAGGCGGTGATTTAAAAGGGCCTTCTTGTGTTTTTTTGGAGGCGGAGATACGGTAGCGGAGAGCGTATATCTGTGTGTGTGTGTGTGTGTTCGTGAGTAAGCGTTTATCGGTGAAAGAGAGACAAACCGAGAGAAGGGGAAAAGAAAAAAAAAAAAAAAAAGATCACCAGCCAGGCAGCGAACAGGAGCACCCAGAGGCATGAATCATCCCCGCTGACAAGGAGACAAAGGTCTGAAACATGTAATAACTCAACTCATACTGTGAATCTGTCACTGCAGTTTGAATGTTGAATTTTATGCCTGTGTGTGTGTGTGTGTGTGTGTGTGTGTGTGTGTGTGTGTGTGTGTGTGTGTGTGTGTGTGTGTGTGTGTGTGAAAGAGAGAGAGAGAGATGCTAAATTCTCCCACTTAGACGAAGGGCACCTCTGTGGGAAAGAAGGATGGGTAGATTCGGCTCCCTTGTGGGATGGAGGGGTATTTGTCAGCGATGACGTCCTGGTCAAAATAATTCGAAAGCTTGATACCGCTGGAGGAGACGCGGGAGGTAGGAGGGAGGAGGGAAAGGGGAGGGAGGGAGAGAGAGAGAGAGGGAGGGAGGGAGAGGCAAAGACAAAAAGACGGAGGGAGAGAGGAGGCGCAAAGAACAGCCGGAAAAAAAAAAGAAGAGATATTCTTACCTCACCTTACAACTCACGGTGAGGCTGCTGCTGCGAAGGTGTCCCGTTGCATTAACTGCAGGACACTATCAAAGAGACTTCTCTATGCTCTGCTGAGTGTTACGTGTGTGTGTGTGTGTGTGTGTGTGTGTGCGTGTGCGCGTGTGTGTCGCCTTGCAAACGTGCACTGGATTCAAACAAAATTCCCCTCGTGGGCCACATGAATGTCGCCTAATCTCAGTATAGATTCGAACACGAGTGCTTGAGGGGTGTCCTTGCTCATGTAAGCACAGACCTCCTCTATGTTAACGCACGCACACACACACACACACGCACACACACACACACACACACACACACACACACACACGCAGACGCAACCCTTGACTTTGACGGTGGCGGAAAATATCCTCGGGGCCTGAATCTGTCAGGAAATGAAACATAAAAAAGGGGGTTGAGAATTCCTGATTCTGTCATTGATACAACACGCAGTGACCTTGAGAGCAGAGAGCGGCGCTCAGATTTTCAGGCCTGATTCCCAAGTATGTGTAAGCGTGTGTGCGTGTGTGTGTGTGTGTGTGTGTGCGTGCGTGTGTGTGTGTGTGTGTGTGTTTGTGTATCATGCCACATGAGGTTCCCTCAATCTCACCAATCCATCAAGTCGAAGGCTTTTGAAAGCTTTTGTGCCGGAGTGGGAGGTCAAGGTATTTTATTTACACCCCGGAGGGGAGCGTGGCGCTCTGAGGTCGACAGCGACCAGAGGCGGGATTTTTATTTATTTATTTGTCTATCTTTACTTTTTATTAACATCAGTTCAGCCATCTGGTTTTTTTTGTTTTTTGTTTTTTGTTTGTCACAGTGGCCACAGGCTAAGAAAAGGTCGCCCCAGACACCTTTCTCTCCGCCCACTTCCTCCTTACTCCTCCGGGGAGGCGTTCCGGGGTCAGCCGGGACGTATAATCCCTCCGGCGTATTCGGGCTTTTTTTTCTTTTTTCATCTTGCGGGGGAGGGGGGAGGGGGTCGTAAACACATCGATCGCCTTTTCTGGCCGGTGTGAACCTGTACGGAAGCCTGTTCGGTCATTAATGTTTCATGTTATGAAGGCGTGAAGCATCGAGTTTACACATCAAAGCCTGCTCACGGGTTTTAGAAGTATTTCTGAGCACGGGGGCGAGAACGCGAGGGGGGACAACTCTGGCAATAACTGGTGACAAAATGGGATCCGATCTTCATCGAAGTTTAGTGAAGGTATAGAAAAGTAAAGACGTGTGTGTCTTTACTTTTCTATACCTGTACTAAAACTTTTATCACCAGTCACGTTGTGTTTAATGTGCTTAAATCCAATAACCCACAAACTAGGAAAACCCGTTGAATGCCCTAAAAAGTAAGTGAACCCTTGGGATTTCCCACTTTTTGTTTCCCCCCCCCCCATTCTCAGAACGGTTTCGGCGCCGCTTGAATCTTAGGTGGTCCGGTGTGAACGGTTCTCTCGAGGCCAGTCCACAGCGCCTCTTCCTGGGTTCAGGTGCCGTTCCCCCCCAAAAAAGTTGTATTTTCTGTGCTCGAGGTCGTTCGGCGACGGATTTACTTCCACGCGGCGGCAGATGTCTTCGTTTCCTTCGCGATGGCGATGGTTCTACGTCCCGCATCCTTTCGGGGGGGGGGATGAAGTCCTTTTCGCACCTTCAGCGGTGCCGTTTGTGATTTCCAAACCATTCAACCTTTGCCTCGTCCGTCAGCCCCCCCCCCCCCCCCCCCCCCCCCCCCCCCCCCCCCCCCCCCCCCCCCCCCCCCCCCCCCCCCCCCCCCCCCCCCCCCCCCCCCCCCCCCCCCCCCCCCCCCCCCCCCCCCCCCCCCCCCGGGGGGGGGGGGGGGGGGGGGGGGGGGGGGGGGGGGGGGGGGGGGGGGGGGGGGGGGGGGGGGGGGGGGGGGGGGGGGGGGGGGGGGGGGGGGGGGGGGGGGGGGGGGGGGGGGGGGGGGGGGGGGGGGGGGGGGGGGGGGGGGGGGGGGGGGGGGGGGGGGGGGGGGGGGGGGGGGTTCCCGGCAGCGTCGTTGAGTGTCCAGATCCCCTTTTTGTTTATTTGCAAACTGTTGGCACGCAAGCTGTGTTGTTGTTGTTTTTTTTATTCGTTTGTTGTCCCGCCACGGGCACGCAACCATGCACCGTGACTCATGAACAGAGAGGATAACCGGCCGCCGTGTTCAGCTGTGACTCATTTTTGCTGGGCGCCAACGACTGGTCACAGAAGTGAATGGTCTTCATTTATAGACGGTCGATTGCTTCGTTATTCTTTCGGGGTTTTTTTTGTAATTAAATGATTCTTTAATTGATTGAGTAGCAAACTGAAAATGTTCCAGTGTCCGAGCTCCAATTCACTCCGCTGATCGGACGTTAGCTGTTGTTGCCCGATGTCCTGGGATTCGCATCCTTTTTCCAACCAACACTGTTCATGTTTGAATTTAATATTTATTATATGTGGTATTAGTTCAAATAAAGTTCAGCTTGTTCACAGCTCATCACTTCGATGTTACAAGTTTACACAGAAATGCTGATCATTTCAAAAGTTTTATGCTTTTTTTTTTCATTTTTTTTTTCTTTTTTTTAAGTCTCTAAATCTTGAAAAAAAAAAAAAAAAAAGTGTCTGAAGCCTTTTTGTTTCTCCAGAAGGAGCTGCTGTGAAGTTTGAGAAGTGATGCCACCCGAGTTGGTCGGTTGGTGACTGCAGACTTCACGTTTGAGAAAAGACAAAGAAAAATCGAATCAGTTTTTTCGGGGAGGCTTTAAAAGCGCACGTGTATCTGTGTGAAAGGCAGAATGCACAAAGGAGGAGCGGAGGCATGTCAAGTCGAGTTCAGAAAGTTGGGATCCGTCGCCCGGAGAGCCACGACGTCTCTTACAGACGGTCAGGGAGACGGCGGCGGAGCGGCTTCAGATCTGAAATCGATGCTCCGCGGCTGATAAAAGAACGAGAGAGAGCAGAGAGAAAAAGAAAAAAGAAATTAAAAAAAAAAAGCTGCGAGGAAGCGCTGCGAAAGAAAATTCCCTTTTAAGATGATTCGTTTTCTTTTGCCTTCAGTTAGGCAGTACAGCGCAAGACGGACGGGAAATGTCGGGTGGGAGAGCGACGGAGAGCCGTGCAAGTTGAAGGTCGGCGCAGCTGGAAATCACCTCAGAGGCTCGCCGCTGCATTCGTGCCCTCTTCGCCCCAAAACCGCTCGGCCGTCGGGCCGCTCCGAAACGGCCTTTTAATAAGGCGGCCGAGTCACGCGTACGCGGGCGGTGAAGCCTGGGAACGTACAACACGGAAAGCGATGCTCCCTCCCTGCCAGCGGAGACTCTTCTGCCGTCATAAGCGGATTTAAGCTCCACAACCGCGAAACCCAAATCTACACCGGGGGCCTGCCAAGAGCGGAGTGAAGGCAATTTATTTTATTGTAAATGATACTTGTCCACTGATTACTGCATGTGATAGATGTTTGTGCCGTTCAGCCAAAGGCCTCCGGAGCTGAGGCTGCATTTAATAAGTCCAATTTGTCTGTACTTACAGCTTACAAGCTAACAAACGGGCTTATTTTTCTGTTAAAGGTGTTCGCTCGCATCTGCCGGCAAGCTGCGGCTATTTCTTCCAAAGGGAGCACGCGGTGAGTTTTTTTTTTTTCCTCTTTGCTCGTGCATCGTTTCGTTGCCGTGATAACGCATCCCCCGCCACGTTTTCCGGTTACACCAGCGATGGATTTTTTTTTTTTTTTTTTTTTTTCACAAACCTCAAACTGTCAAAGCTCGCAATGTGTCTCCCAGAAAAACAAATAGACACCAGTTGTGCAAAACGGAAAAGAAAAAAAAAAAAAAGGTCAAGAGGTACATCTGTTTAACATTTTCGCCTTCTCCGATGCCGGGGGAGGGAGGGAGGAAGGGAAAGGGATTTAAACAATGATATCACTGTCAAAGAGAGGATGAAAGACAGGACGGGAAGGAGCTGGCTGAGAGACGCGCGGAGAGCTTTTAAAGCGGTTACAATCACTCTCCGGCCTGACACTCCACCATCCCTGGCGGCTGTTTATCTGCTGCTGTTTACACGGGGAATTAGGTTGTGCGGGAGCACCTCTGACACGGTTTTCCCTTCTTATCTCAAGGTGAGTCAATGCTGCAGAGATCTACAAAGCGCCAGTGGAATTACAGACGCCGCTCAAGAGACCGACTCGTCACCCTCCCCTCCACACACACGCACACACACACACACACACACACACACACACACACACGTGCGCGCGTTAAGGAACGTCCCGCACCTGATCGAGACGCGCTCGGCTATTGTTCAATTAGGCGTCGGGAATTCAATTAAATTCCCCTGAAAATATATTTTACTCAATCAATGTCCCGGTTTGAGTGATGGGATCCTATAATTGGTCCACGGGAATAAAAGCGGAACGATTAGCCGATCGACGTAAAATGAATTAGCAACAATTTTGGCAAATGATAAATCGTTTTTGTCTTGTTTTCAGCTGGAAAAATGATGATGCCGCATGTTTACGTGCACCGATCAGGATTTAGCAACATACTATCGCCCGGCTGATCAAACACATCCAGCCACTGACGAAGAAAGTGATGCTTTCACAGTTGAACTTCGTACATTTGAATACAGCGTCGTCTCTCATCAACAACAATCCCTTTGAACTCGCCACTTTAAATAATAACTCAATTCAGAAGAGTTACTGTGTAATTTTTTTGCACCATCAATAGAGTCAGAAAAACACTGCAGAAAGACACCTCTGGACACTGAGTGGGGTTATTACTCCAGCTTGAGACCGAAGAGGGATCACAATTACACTTTTCGAGATATCTAGCGTGTTCGATAACAGGCAGAGTGGACATATATTTACCTGACAGTGTTTTTGGGTCATTTCTAACCTATTTTAAGTCTGGTGTCGTTCCAATAGTCTGGTTTTGTACTGGTATTATAAATTAATGTCTATGCAGAGTGTCATTTTGGGACTTTTGTCCCAAAAGGGGGCGGGGCCGTGTTGCAAGCCAAAGTTCCTGGATGTGCCGGTCTGATGTACACATATAAAATGCTGTTGAAATATACTAAATATTTCCAACAACCTTTTGTGTTCTTGTTGAGTCGGGTTCAAACCGTCTTTTCACAAACCGGCATGAAGACGGCGAGGTAATTCACTGATGAGACAGTTTTAGTGAGACGAGGAGGGGAAATCAGATTTCCCAGATTGACAGCGCGCCATTAAACATATTAATACCCCGTGTGGGTTTATCGATCTCGGTCGTAAAGAGCTCGTGCAGAAAAAGGTAATTGTGAGCATTATTGGTTGATGCACGACAATGCAGCCGGACCTCGGATGTCATAAATAACGTCTGACGGGTAGAAGCGGCTTGAATATATGGCGCCACGTAGGCCGATGTATGGAGATGGCTGGGCGCAGGCGGACACAAACTCAACATACAGTCGTGCTACGGGGCGACAATGCAGCATTTCAAAGAAGGTGGGTTTCTATTTGCCCCAAAAATAAGGAGGAGGAAAGAGATTATCAAGACTTTGTTTCAAACGAAAAGCCCTCGTTTCAAAGCAAAAGTCCTCGTTTCAAATTAAAAGCCCATGTCCAATATCATAAACACTTGTTTCAAACTTAAGGCTTCATTCCAAAGTAAAAAGCCCTCACTTCAAAATAAGAGTCCTCATTTCAAACTAAAAGCCCTCGTTTCAAACTAAAACCCTTAGACTCAAGGAAATACTTTGCTTCTAAAAACAAGCTTACCAAAAGAAGAATCTTTTTTTTTCTTCTATTATATATTAAGGGTTGAACCAACACATTTTGGAGATCCAACAGAAGCACTCAACCATCCTCTGTCGGCAGGATGCCCACGGTTGTGTCTCCAGGGAACAAAATCTACTGTTGCTGCTGTAGAGTTGTACTTGAAATTGCTTCTTCTCTAGTGTTTTTCTTTTTCTGCTACAAAGGAGGGGTGGCGGCGGCGGCGGTGGGCGATGGTGACAGTGAGGCTGCAGAGATGTTTAGGTGATGGAAGAGTTGGTTCTTTTTGTTGTTTTTCTCTCTCTCCCCCGCTCTTTCCACAGAGCTTCTTCTGTCTGCAGTATCGCTTCACATCTCAGTAGGGGATGCCGAAAAGGCAATCTTTCCTTTCCCAGCGCCTCAGAAGCAATTCGGATATTACAGTAACACTTGATATCATGTATCTATATGCGCAACTGTTTGTCTCTTAGAAAAGTTTGTGCCCCCAACATCAAGAGTTCACGTCCACTTTTTTTGAAACGATAGACTATGTTTGAGTTTCTAGACTCTTGTTTTCCCCGTGGCGTGGTCTTGAAGGATCTGTAGGGCCAACATTTGTACGAATTACACCGGATCCACAAAAAATGTCATAAATAAAACGACATCCAAGCATCATTAGTTTCGATTCCAGTCATTATACTCTGTCCACAGAGAATTTGGACATAAATACTAACAATTCCACTCAAAAGTTGCCTTTTTTTCTACTCAGTTTGAACGCAACTGCCGGATCAGTAAGTTCACACAACCGGCTGTCTTTGGGCTTAACTTGGGAGTTTCCAGTATCCATCAAACCATGAACAGTTACCTTGGTAATCTACTTTCCATGGCTCTAATGGTGCGTTCATGAGCAGCTGGGAAGTGTGAAAGTTCCGACCTCCGATTGGGAGAAATCACCTGAATGGCTGTTCGAACTGTGGAATTTCCCACTATAGGAAAGTCGCGGGTTGTTGAGAGCTCCGAGAAGAAGTTGGTCTGACGTCACTCGACGTGGTGAAAGGAAGAGATACACTTGCTCAAGGCAAAAATAAGTCACTTAACTGATTACTATATTGACAGATGACGACAACAACGGGAACAGCCCTCCTACTCTGCCGTTCTTTTGTTGCCGTTAGTTTGCTGGCTGTTTTAAAAGTTATCTGCTAAAAAAAACGACGTGTAGAAATAATAACGACTCCATTTCGTCCCTGTGTTGGTCTACATGGGCGATGACGAGCTTGTTTGTCGCTTTTTCTGTATTCAGACAGCAGATATAGAGCAGATTTCTCGGGGGTTGCCATGTTGTTGCCATGTGAACGCTCTGCACTGAGAAGTCGGAGGTTACCAAATCGGGAACTTTCCCACTTCCCAGCTGCCTGAACGCACCATTGAACAGGTCCAAAAGATAGCGACCGATCAGCTCTCTAGAAAGTTATCACTCAATCCAGACTCTTAACAAAAAAGTACAGACTTTACAACAAAGTGTGAAACTAGAAAAGTTCTGTTTGTGAGCAAGAAAATAAAAAAGACCCAATATGGTGTTTCATCACTTAACACACTTCATCAACCGTGAATGCACCAAGAATAACAAGATGTTTCCGTGCAATGGGTCTCAATTCTGACGAGAAAATTACCACACACACACACACACACACACACACACACACACACACACACACACACACACACACACACACACACACACACACACACACACACACACACAGAAACACTGTAAGCAGCTCATTTGTTCTGCGATCATGTCTTTATGATTCCGGCTCCCTCTGGGGTCCAGGATGTCAGCATGCTGCTGCACATATTTAAGGTTTGTCACATTTTCTCCACAATTTATCTCTGTCAGTAGCAATCAGGGCCACGCCGGAGCTGCTGATCAGTTAATTTCCTCCTGCAGCCCAGATGTATAAAAAAAAAAAAAAAAAAAAAAAAAAAAAGGAATGGGGTTATAATAACTATGACATGTAGTTTTGAGCACAGAAAGAGGATTGCTACCTTTGGAATCAGTATGTGGGAGGAAATAACATCAATTTGTAAGGTTCGTGGACGAGTTTAAAGACATTTCCGTGTCAGTGAACTGACTCTGGTAGCTCGCATGACTTTGTTCACATGGTCAGTTAACTCGGAGCTAAAGACTATATATAAAAGTGTCCGTAGCTTCCGGGTCTGAAAAATGAGGCTGATGTGGAAGTGCTTCAAGCTGCAATACCACCGAGTGCCACTAGAGGTCGGCTCCAAAAAGCCTCTGGCTCCATAGACTCCCATTCAACTAGTGTCATTAAATACAAAATCAATAAATGTTTTCCACCAGTTATCTCGGTGTTTTTAGCTAAAGTCACTCCTTCTTATTAGTTTTCTGGAGGTCCATCTGAAAATAATCCCTCATTAATTAGAAAATAAGCCTGAAAAAAGATGTTTCAGGGTCGTGTCTGTTTGATTGACAGGCAGTCAGATTAGAGCTATCGGTGGGCGGGACGTAGTATCCTCAGGTTTCCAATCAGATCAGTCAGATCCACCGCTGGCTCCTCCCCCCAGCTCGTCCAAATATTGTCGCTTCCTGCTCCAAACCGCTCCGAACAAGCAAGATGGTGACGGACAAAATCCAAAGTGGAGGCTTCATATCAGCCGTTCACAAACACAGCGGATCTGTTACTTCCTGATGGTGCCAGTACTTCTAAAACGGTCGTCACACTTCGCCGATAAATTCCTCCTCCATGTTCCTGCGTGGGTTTACAAGTACAGTGTCTCTTTTGATTGGTTCGGAGTGCCAAAATGAACATGACAGAAGATGATCTCACGCTGCAAGTCGCAGCTTACAAATTTCATGAAATGAGGCCCTGGAGAGAAAAAAAAAAAAAAATCAGTTGATTCTTTTAAACAGAAACCTCAAACAGTCTGACTCAGCGTGAGTTCGGGAGCCGGGAAAGCAGCTGTCAATCACAGCCGTCAGAGACATCAAGGCCTTCTGCGAGCCTTCAAATCTTATTACCAGAGTCAGTTTCATAAAAAAAAAGAAAAAAAAGACCACCAGCACACCCATTCAGCGACTGAGACCATAATGACTCATTTAGTAAATGACTCACTTTGTATTTCTAGAGAGAATTGACACCTTTTGGGAGTCAATTGGAGCCAGAGGGGCTACATTTTTGTTGGTGCTAAGCACTAGTGGCCATCCACGGCATTGCACTTTGAAGGTATGTCTTCACTGGCTTCAGCCTCAAGCCTTCAACTTTTCTCCTGATTCCCTAACGACACGTTTAAAGACTTAAATATCTGCTGGGCCCACGATGTCTCCTACTTTACTGTAAAGTCTATTCTCAGAGTACAGCAGGTGCAATGGGCGCTTCAAGTGTCCACATCCCACCTGTGCAAGTTTCACATTGGACCTTAAATAGGTTCCGACCCTGTCGTGATTCACAAACTCCTGCTTCGAGGAAAATTGTAAGAATTTTTTTTTTTTTTTTCCCGTTTCACATTTAACATTTAAACATCCCAGAGAAGTACCAAAGAGATGAAGACCGTAAGAATACAAACAGGAAAACAGGTATATACATCTCTGATTGTTGTCGTCGCAGCTTTGGTTCATTTTTCAGTTTTTCTGCTGCAGTGTAAAAAAGCAGATGTTTTTTAAGTTCCTTATTTTTTTTTTGTAAATAATAAGCACTACGACTGTATGAATGAAATGGATGAAGAATCTGTTGTGCCTCATTCCCGTTGTTCAAATTTAGAGCTGCAGTTGAGAATGCACAGAACAGCTTTAATAACATCACTGACTCATTTTAAGGCCGTTAAATTTGAAATAGATAAGTAAAATGTCAGTTTCAGCGACATCATGAAATATTATATAACTCATATCGCACATTTTATCAGTCACACTTCGATGCCTCACTATGACCATCTCGACTGAGCTGAAACCTACATTGTGGGAATAAAAGTTACTCCAGGACGAATATTTAGATCTCAACAACTGGACTGCATCTCACACGCGCAGAACTTCCTCTGATAATCTGCTCTGTAACGTCCAAATACACTTTGAAACTTTAAACACTTCAATCACACTTGCGTAACGACCTACTGAAAAAAAAAAAATCACACCGTTTCTTCACTAAATAGCACTTTGATTGGCCATCATCCAGAAATAATTTTCACTTTCAGGAAAAAAGAAAATCAGATAAAATTGAAAGTGGTTGAGTCCAAAGGAGAATTGAGTCTAAATACTTTGTCGTGGCTCTGCGTAATCTCAGTGTAAGAGCTAAAAATAAAGTTTAAAAAAATAAATAAAAATCACACTTTCAGGGACATTTCATGGCCCTAAAACAGAAGAAAAAAAAAAAATCCATCTAGAATGACCATTTGAGACTTTGTAAGGATGTGCAGATTGCCTGTCTCGTCTGATTACTTCATGGCTGAACGCACATCGGCGGCGCCATCGACGTGTGTTATCGATGCGCAAATGACACCCCGCAGAGACCGAGATTGTGACAGCTTTCTCAGAATCACTCAGGCACAATTAGATAGATGGATGATGGATAGATAATAATCCCGCCACAGAAATGGGGGGGGGGGAGTAAATAACTAAATTATAATTGCTGTTTCTTTGTGTGTTTTGGAGTGGCTGTGTTGATTTGTCAAGAGTCTCCGGTGTGTGTGTGTGTGTGTGTGTGTGTGTACACGTGTGTGTGTATAGTTGTTGAGGGCTAAAACATTCCCAGCAGGCAATCATCATCATCTGTAAAGAGAGTTGAAGGTACAAATGAAAAAAGGGTAAAAAATAAATAAATAAATAAAAAACGGAAGACTGCGAGGCACAAATGTTCCAATCATTCGTCCTACCAGCAGAAAATTACCTCCAGTTGATAAGCGGTAATGAGCGGAGACGTATCTGCAGACCAGCGTCCAGCCACAGATGACATTAGCATATTCAGGAAGCGTCACGGTTGGAGCCCGCAGCTCACAAGCAATCACTCCGGCCTTTGATTTGTATGATTTTTCAGATATTGAAAAGACCAGATCAGGTCTGCAGAAAGACGTATTTTCGGTCGGCTAATCGCGATGATGTAACTCGGGAGTCCACACTTCTCGGTGTGAATAAATAATGTCCAGACTGATGCACGACACCGGAGGCGTCTGGAAACTAATGAGCGAACCAGCTGTACTTGTTTTAACACAAACATCACGCAGTCTACTCTCTGTGTACTCTGGCCTGGAGACAAGTGTGAGAACTGAGGGTCAAATCAAGTCTTACTGAAACTCAAGAGATTCACCGCTGAGCCACAACATTCAGTCACACATGAAGCAATAACACAAATTATCCTGTAACAACAGTGCGTGTAAAAAAAATTAAAAAAAAAAAGTTTTGGGAATTTATAAGAGAACATGATGGATGTGGGTGAAATAAGCAGGTATGAAGACCTGAGTTGGAGGTTGAGAGGCGGATCTGACCGGATCTAATTGGAAACCCGACGATGCTACGTCCCGCCCACCGGTAGCTGTAACCTTGACTGCACCACAGGCCTGTCAATCAAACAGACCCCCCGCTCCCCCTCCCCCAAACAAGTATTTTTGAAGCTTATTTTCTAATGAATGAAGGAGTATTTTCGGATGGACCTCCAGAAAACGAATAAGAAGGAGTGACTGGTGGAAAACATTGATTGACTTCGTATTTGATGAGAGAAGTTGAATGGGAGTCTATGGAGCCGGAGGCTTTTTGGAGTCGACCTCTAGTGGCACTCGGTGGTATTGCAGCTTAAGGCGCTTCTGCATCGGCGTCATTTTTCAGACCTGGAAGCTACGAACACTTTTATAAACAGTCTGTGGTTTTTGCACTGAGTGAGCGTGAGTGTTTTACTGGGCAGTAGGGTGAAGTTGTGACCAAGTGGGCTGTCACCAATTGGCCAGAACTGACCAAAATTTGGAATAACTGGGGCTCGCTCCACGCAGCCCTGTCAATCAAACAGACTTGCTTTTTGAGGCCTGATATCTAAAAAGCAATCGAATTCTTTTCAGATTGGATCAGTAGAAGGGAATTCAGTAAAGGAAAAAAAATTGCATTGACTTCGTATTTCACGAGAGAAGTTGAATGGGAGTTTATGGAGCCGCAGGCTTTTTGGAGCCGACCTCTAGTGGCCGTTGATGGTAATGCACTTTAAGGCACTTTCACATTTCCGACCTGGAAGTCACATCCACTTTTATATGCGGTTGTAACAGCGCATGTGCTTTGTTATTGCTGCCTTTCTGACAGCCATTTCATCTGAGCATGTGCGGCGCACCGTGCTCTTCAGACTGCACTCTGTTCACACATTAAGCAGCTCCACAAAGAGACATGCAGCATTTCATTTTTCTCTTCTGTTTGAGCATTGATTTGTCCAGAAATACTGCTCTCTCTCTCTTCGACTCACAGCTACAAGGCTGAATGAAGCTGCATATGCAATGAGATTAAAAGACATCAATACTTGGCACAAATCCCTAAAATTCATCCATAGGCACAGAAACAAAGAGCTGATGGCTCCCACCGAGTCGTACCTAACCAAATACAAGAGCATCATAATTCATTTTTTTAGACCTCGTGAGGAGACTTTCAGCATTCTTGCCATCCTGTTTCAGAGCGAGAGATTAAGTCAATAACAGACTGTCTGCATCCTTGCGTGAGGCGAATGCAGATTATTTTCTCAAAAGGTCACGCAGGTGAGTCCTGTGATGGTGTCCTCGTTTGACTTCTGTGATGTTAAGAAAGGCTAGTCGAAGCTTTAAAAGAGCCTGTTTGCCGTCGTGCCAGCAATCACGTTGACGCATCACCCTCGAGTGTAAATATTGCAATTATATGCAACAAGCTACCATCTAAATAAAATGTGTGAATATAAATGTATTTATATTGTGGGGGGGCGATTCGCTCTCAAAATATACAACTTTTTTGTTAGCGGGAGCTCCGTTTCCATGGCGACACACGCGGGTATGATTTACAAGTAAAAAAAAAAAAAACAATCAGTCATCTCAGTAGAAGTGGATGTAATTTATGCAATGTTTACCACTGCAGGAAGAAGTCCGGCCCTTAAATTTTTTTTTTATTTTATTTTTTTTTTATTAAAAAAACAGTTAAATAAACCAACGCTAACAATCAGCTAACAAAACTAACAAACTGCTGCTAAAAAAACAGCTAAACCTCAAGTTAACAAACAGATAATAACGCTATCAACCCTCAGAAGGTCCCAGTACAGCTCGGTGTTGACAGTCTGACTCTGGGGGGGGGGATACACGGTTGCACAACCACCGCCGGGCAGTGAAGCTCCGCCCCCTCTTGAAACGTCGAACGTCACTCCGAACACTTCGCGACGGGAACAACCTGAACTTTTTGATCGGCCCTTTCATAACACAAATCGCTCATTAAGTTTGGCTTTTCCCTGGAGTCAGTCGGACGCGAGAGCAGAGACAAGCTTGTTCTGTTGCTTTATCATCAGTCAGCTGGAAACAACAACAACAAAAAAAATAGTGGAAAGCCCACATAACATAGAGTAAACATGAAACAGAAAAAAAAAAATGTGTCAAACGTACAGTTTAATTTGACTGTAGCATTGTAGATTTCCTACCATTGCATCATCTGCTTTTTCAGCAAAGGGATGCCTTCTGGATGTTAACATCTCAGTCAAACACATCAATCAGGACAATAACTATGAAAAGGACTGTAGCTTTAAATTAAAAAACCTTGTTTCTGTGCTGAAAAGCTTTGATTTGAGATATTGTTTATATTCTGCGATCCGTAGCCTCTTGCCCTGTCGCTGATAATGATAATAATAATAATAATAATAATAATGATTGCTCTACATAGGCAGCTCCAACATTTGATATCCTCACCTCGACAGCTTTCTAATGCAAATGCTGTATGAGCCCCGGTAACTGTGTCGGCCTTTGTCAAAATTCATTCGGAGTGCCAGTGTAATCCTGCTATTTCAAAAGCATGTAATTTCTCCCTTCCCATTAGCGTGTTCTCTTAATGTGCTCTTCCTCACATATTTACTTAATCGTACTGCTGCAGCACTTTAATGCGCAGGATATATAGACACACTTGATAATAAGTAAATTCAATTACACCGGAGCTCAAAGACAGTACGGCATTAAAGGAAAGCGATTTTAAAGGGAGAGCCATGAATCATAAAGTGTAATACAAAGTGCTTCATAAAGAAACAAGTGTTTATTACGACGCTGTGTCTGAATCTGTCGACGTGTGCTCACGTTTGTGCCAATAATTGTGAATATATATGAACGTGACCGTAAGAACGGAACATAAACGTCTTTTTATCGTAAATAAAAACTGCATTTGGCATCAAGAGCTGCAAAAACGGACACTCCATAATTCAACTTTTTTTGCAAATGTGCGATGACAGGTATTTAGTAACGGTTTTCTTTTCCCTGATCTACGGCCTCACACCGGCTCACTGATAAAACAACAACTAACCGAACATGAACTTACAGCAAGCAATCGAGACTCCGTCACTACAGTGTTTCTTCTGCCAGGTGGTATTTCAGCAACATAACAAGGTGAGCTGATGCAACATGGCGGCGTGAGCCTGGGAGCCCAAACCCAGGGCAAACCCCCCGCCCACATATACACATTTATGTTTTTTTTTTTTTGATACATTCAAAAATCTCAGTGCACTCGCAAGCCTGAACACACACCTGCAGAAACTTCACACATCCACAACTCTGACATCAGATTTACACATTATTGTGTGTGTTTACAAATCTGAGGACACACACACACACACACACACACACACACACACACACACACACACACACACACACACACTGATCAAGACACTCCTAATCTTCACAACTCTTTACACACAATTTTAAATTATACTGCTTTAATACGATCTCCATCATGAACGAGCTTTTATGTTTCATTGTGATATTCAAATGCATCTTACCTTGCGTTTAGTTTCTGCTGTTCTTCTTAACTTTTAAATGCTTTTGTAAATCCAAAAGTTACTTTTGATTCTTTAAAACCAGCCTTTTTTTTATTTTGTGAAACCAACTTTCCTTTTAAAGCTGCACTGAGGTAAACGATGGACCGAATGACTACATGTAAAATAATAACCCAGCTTTTTTTTTTTTTAATCACCTCGCAATTTTCCGTCACTTTATTGCATTGTGGGGTCTTTTAGCTCATTGTTTTTTTTTTTTTTTTTTTTTTTTTTTTTTTCTGTCCACAAACTTTGCTCTAATTATCCTCATTTTCAGCAGCAGGCAGCTGGTTTCTGTTAAAAAAAAAAATCGGTAATAAATCCCGCGTCCGCTCCCCTCCCAGCACCGAACAGCAGACGGACACGGTTAGAAACCAGCGAGTGAACATTTATGGAGCATTGAGCCGCTAAGGACTCATTTTATTGTGAGATATTTGTTCTCAGGAGTTGGTGGACAGAAACAACGCTGATGTTTCTCTCTGTGTGTGATGGTTCTGATATGACTTTGATTATTTTTTTTGCAAATGCGTCACAACAACGTCGTTGCAGAGGGCGACATTAAAGTCGATGAGGTGTTCGCAGCTTGAAGCAACAAAGTGGTCCAAAATAAATAAATAAAAAAATCAATCATTACAGCTTTAACGTCTCTTTTTTTGTGTGCAACATAAACGTACTAAACAACCTAAATGATGCGTGAAAGGAGGCATAACCTGGGAAAAAGTGCTTTTCCATCTGCTGTTTTAACATTTAAAATTGGATAAAAACGGCATGTTTCTTAAGGTTTTCAACTCGTTCAGTGAACTTTTTCCTCACGCGGGGAGCATTTTTGTTTCTTGACATCACGGAACTCTTGCAACAGACACCGAACAAATCCCCCCGAGTACTTTTCGCAAATATTAAAATACATTGGAAAGTCCAGTTTTTCTGAGATGATGGATGTCTCTGCTGGGGAGATGCGGAGGTAAAGAGGTGGCTTCACGGCACCGGAGGAGCTCTTCATTACGCGGGCCATCTGTGCACTGATTTATATATAGAAACGTCTGACACCGAGTCAGCTGCTGCCATTTTTCAGACTCATATTCACCACTTAATGAGTCACGCCTCTTAACTTTCCCGACTTTCACATTAACCTCACCAACAACAACGACAAAAAAAAACACAAAAAAATCGACCTCAGCATGAGGGATTTCTTCTGAAGTTTGTAACTGACGTGACTTCCTGTGGAAACGTTTCCACGCACACGCACACACATGCACACACATGCACACACACTTCATTTCCTTTTGCTCTCGTCGCCTGTGTGTGCGTGCGTGCAATGCAAACGACCAGTTAAGTCTCCTAGTTAAAAAGATACAAATCAGTGTAATTGAGAGCAGATGGCGTGGAAGTGTGTGTGTGTGTGTGTGTGTGTGTGGACTGCATTACAGGACATTTGTACCTGAATGAGGCCTGTGTTACGAGGTGAAGTGGGCACTCCAACGGAGCCAGCTGGTGGCTGATAATAAGGCAGCTTGAACTGTTCCTAGCTGTGTGTTTTGAGTAGAGCCGCACAGGTGGAGGGGAAAAAAAAAAAAAAAAAAAAAAATGCCCGAGAGCGTCTGCGAAATAATGACAAATGACATTCAGGCATCAACCCCCTCCCTCCCCACCCCCTCCGTCGTTGACATTAAAACCCTGCCGGTGAAGCAACACATAGAGTCAACAGGATAAAACTAGATGCCCCGTCTCCCGGCGCTCTGGATGCTGACTGTATTTGGACACCGCCATGAATGCAAAGCAATAAAACACTCGGCGAGCTCCATGACCGTTACCGTACTCCGCCAGCCGTGGACAAAGCTGAAAGTCAAATGAGGCGAACTGCCTCGTTAATGAGCTTTGCAATTCAATATTCTGCGTCTCCCTCCGCGTGTGCCGCCCTTCATCTCGGTCCCGTAGGCTTCCTCTTCCTCTTCATGTGAAATCGCCTACTGCAGAACGCACATCGGGGAATTTAGCAATTAAAACCCCCGTTTGTTTGGACATGCAATCGTACTTTCAGCCTTAAAGGGAAATGACTTTCTTTTTTCTAATAAGCTTGATTTAAAAAAAAAAAAAAAATTAAATTTTTTACATGACTTGTTTCTCTGAGTCTGATAGAAAGTAAACGGAGAAACGTTGACCGACCGCGCGGATCACTACACCTGGAGAGGAGCTGCGAATGATGATTTTCAGAGACGTACGCCCGTGTGCTATTTTTTTTTACTGCGGTTTCACTCTCTTCGGAAGGAATTCAAAATGCAGTTTCATGCTGCTGTGAGTCATTTTTCCTGAATTGTCGACTTGATTTAGTTGAACCCGGAAGAAACCGGCGGAAGAACCGAATCAACCCGCACAGCAAAAACACCAAAAACTGTTATTGTGCTCGTGTGAAACGTGGTTTTGGGAGATTTTTTTTTTTGGTGTGAAGCCCATATATATATTCCCATGTGTCAACTTTATCACGTTTTCCACGTGTTATCATATGTTGTTTCATGTGGTAAACATGTGTCATACATTTGGAAAACATGGGAAACTGAAATGAAAGAGGAGACGAGACGAATGGAAGCCGAAAGGCTTCAAGACCGTCTGGAAAGACGACGAACCTTCCCGATTTACCTGTCTGTGATGTGAGATCATATGAAGAAAAAGGCTCTAAGGTACGACACGTTAAACTGGGGACTGATGAGAAAATCAAAGCAAAAACACCACTATAAATGTTCTCCTATTTCAACCGCGTTGCGACGAAGCGAGCGTCCAGCACCTGATTGTTCTCTTCCTCGTCCTCTCCTCCTCCACTCGGGTTAAAGGAAGGACTTATTTAGCCATAGATAAAAGGATGAGGTAAGACCGGGGATACTTCACAGGGCTCGTCGTGTGATGTGCCGTTTGAAGCGGATGCACACGGACCATTTCAAAGACATCTGGAGACCGAATGGCCAGTAGCACTGCGTTGCCATGGCAGCCAACACGCTTTCACACTATCCTCGCCTGTCTCTCCAAGCAGCCGGCGGTGAGAATATAATCTAATAAGAAGGTTAAAGTAGATCCGGTATCATACCGAGGGGACCGGCGGTGACATTAACACTTACTTACCCCGAAAGGTGACATCTCCGCCCGTCTGTCTGCCATTTTAATAATTCAATTTTGAAAACAGACGTCACGCGGCAGCTATTCTTTTACAAGAAGTTTCAACGGGAAGCGACAGGCTGAGTTTGTGGGCCGTAAACGTACAAGAGAGCAACAATTAATAGTGAAATTTGATTGTCAACTTCCCGTCCTGATGCTCCTTGAGACTGTAGTTAAAAAAAAAAAAAAAGAAGAAAAGAAGCAGAGAATCATGACTTTGTGTGAAAAATGTTTGACCCAGTATAAAACACGGTGCCCTTTTGACATGTTGTGAAGCTCTGGCGAAGGTTCAGAAAGGAAAAGCTTCTCTTTCATGTCGTTCTGCTTTCACTTTTCTCTCTAATCCAAAAAACTTTTCTATCTCAAAGCTGTCGGAGTCGCACCTACACCCAGTTCTGATCTGACCCCGTGGCCTTCCATCTTCTTCTGGTCAACCTTCGAAGCTTGTTTTTTTCGATTATTTTTCTTTTTATTACCGTGATCCTGACATATTATTGCGCAACACGGCACCGTCAGCAGCAGCACGACCTCCAGGAAGGATTGAACTCTTCATCAAACACCTGCTGGCTTCACTCCACCGCCGGCAGCAACATCTGGACTTTGCATGGATGCTGAACTAATATCTTAATAATGTACTGTACATGGTCACGTGCTCAATAATCGTTCATTTGCCAGTTTATGACTTGGGGCCTGACTCTGACAGACAGTCTAAAACGGTCCTGCATTAATTTCAACTTCATGAAGGTTCTTAAGCCATTTTTTTCTTTAACTATTTTGGAGAAGATGCTGATTGAGTCGAAAACGATCTACGCCGTTTTACCCGAGGTTCGTCTGGAAGCTGTGGGTGGAAGAAAGTTTCATAAAGATATACGTTTAGAAACTGTCGTCTGAAGGCGTTTTCGTACGTAAAGGCAGGTAGTAATATTTTCTGTGTTTTTCCGCATTAATACGGCACTTCGTGTGCGCGTTAAAACTCAGGGTTAGCTCGTAACATTGCGCAAGAGTATTTTTATGACCAATATGACTGTTTTTCTCAAACTAAGTGGGGCACTGCTTTGTTTGTGTTTTTTCTTTTTCTTTTGGGATTCTGTCTCGACCCCTTTTTTGGACTAGGTCCCGAGTCCTGTCCCAGAGCTGCCGTGTAGCTGCTGTAGCTCTGAGTTGAAAGAGCTGCAGTCAGTTTCAGTGAGGATGCTTTCCATCAACACTCCTACGGGCCTTCACGATGGACAAACAGCAACAAACAATCACACAAAGACACACAAATGTAAAAAAGTAAAAAAAAAAAAAATACAAAAGAATCCTGCACTTGCACACATCTCATGTTTCTGAGGAAAACTGTTATAAAATGGAGCTCGGTCAGCAGCCCGACACAGACATGTCTTGGCAGGAAATCACAGGCAGCCCATCTGGAGCAGATGTTATTTATGCTTTCCTTTGTTGCCACCTGTCTACGAACGCGTACACAAATTCAAATTTACGTTTTCCCCGACATAAAACAAAAGCCATTATTCATCTGTTATGCGGGTGGGGAGACGGGCGAGAGTCCACCTTAAGCGCCAGATTTTGTTTCAAGGAGACGCTGCTCTTCAAATCGTAATTAACTTGCATCCCCAAAACTCCAGAATGTTGCTCAGGTATTTCCTCATACACTTAAAAAAAAATAAATAAATAAATAAAAGATCACGGTATATGAGAGCCTCCAGCATGGGGAAGACATCCATCAGTGCGATGTTAAAAATGCACTCTGTGATGTGATGAAAAACAGACATCAGGTGTGTTTAAAATGAAGCATCTTCTCCAAGAACACCTTGACTGAAAGAAAACGTTCTTCTTCCTGCACGTATAAGTATGAAGGTATAAAAGAGGGGAAGTGCGGAGATCACGCGGGAGAATACCGTTCGGATCGCGCCACGGGCGGCCGCCCCGAGTACGCCGGAGAGACGTGGACTTGGAGAGATAAAACCGAGAGGTAAACAAAGTCAAATCAAAGCTGAGAAATACATCGAGACAAAAGTAAAGCGCCCGAAGCTGAGAACAATCTCATGAGCTACGCTCCACCGAGGACCACATAAGGTCAGACCTTTCATTCGGTCCTTTCATTTCGGAAGGAAGGAGTAAAAAATAAATAAATAGACCACCGACTGCGGCTGTTTGCTGCTGGAGATATTAGTTCTTGTCTGCTATTTTTTTATTTTTTATTTATTTTTCTTAGAAGACAGACACACTTTGTTTGACTGAAAACTCCAGCGCGGAGAAATGAGACAAACAAACAAACGGCAAAAAGTTGCTGAGAGCAAAAGAAAGAGAGACGCTCCTGTAATCAGCCGAGGAGAATCCGTCCCTTTTGTCGGCCTCCAGACGCCGCCGCGTCTTTGGTGGTTTTCATCTTCGGCGAAGTCGACGCCACGCAGCCCAGAACTGTACTGAGGGAGTACGACGAGGGCACGGGGCTTATGATAAAACGTGAGATTGTCCCTTAACTGCACGGAAAGAAAAAAAAAACGTGCCGACAGCGGAAGAGCGGAAGTCGGTCTGTTCACCGCGACGGGTGTTTCAAACGAGAGAGTTGGCTTCCAATTTAAGTCTTCTGTTGTTTCTTCTCAATACGTTTTCTTGAGACTGCAACCGTAGATTCTTTCATAGAATCAGATTACTGTGTAACAACCACCTCTGTAGTAACAAACCTACAGAGAATTTAATATCTAACACTAACACGCCCCGTCAGCACTTTTAAATCTTTTTTTTTTTTTTTTTTTAGCCTCTTTGAGCGGATTGTTTTGGCTCTCACGGTTAATAAGCATTTCCGTTCGGAAGGAAACCCTCCCAGCAAAACATTAAAAGGAGAAGTGTGTGAGATTTGGCGGCATCTAGTGGTGACATTTTGCAACCGCAATCCGCAAAAAAAACAACCCGAAAAAGAACGTAAAGGTCCGTCTTTCAGAGTCGGTGTTTTGGTTTGTCCCTTCTGGCCTACCGTAGGAATACGACGGTCCAACAGAGTGGGCATTTCAAGCAAAAACAACTATTCGAAATTTGCTCTGAACTGTTCGACTATAAATTGACTTTATATTTATATGCTAGCTTTACCTGTTTGCACTGTACCTCATTTTCATTTATGTTTTGAAGAAGTTCCACACGTGACATTTTGTAAATAAGGAAGAATGATATTCAAAAAAACATGACCTTAAAGGGCTGATTTTGAGGTGTTCAAAACACAATGATCTTTAACATGAATAAAAAAAACATAATATTGAATGTTATCTTCCATTTCTGCCAATAAGTCCTCCAGACTGAACCTTTCAGTGAAGTTGATGCACGGTTTCTTGTTTTCAAGCAAGCAGAATAGTCACGGCTGGCAAAACAGAAAGTTCAGAGTGTTCCCTGCATCAGTTTTTACAGGTTACAGCAGACACAAAATCAATAGCATTAACCTGTTTGCAGTAAGAAGAAGAAAAAAAAAAAAAAAATCAACCGAGAGAGTAAAAAAAGAGTCCATTCGCTGTTTCGGGGAGGGCGTGGGGGGCCGCCGGTTCGGGGAACGACTCCGGGGGCCCCCCTCCCCTCCAGAGGATCCGGCGTGACTGCCAGCCCCGGTGGCCTCAGCAGAAACACCAAAAAAAAAAAAGGGGGCCGATGCAAATGGATGGATTGACCCAAGGTCAGTCAATCAGACTTCAGCAGTGGCAGCCCGGCCCCTCAAGGGCCCGCACCGCACCATTATATCAATCTGTCTGCCTTCCAAAGCAATTCCAGCACATCAATAGCGTGCTATTGTGCAGAGCAGACGTGGCCACGAGGGCCGATCGATGCTCATATATTCCTTCTGTAGATACTCTCTTTGTCTCTCGCTGAGGTTGCGAGCAGTATTTAACAGGCGCAGTCTTTTCTCTGCGCAAGCAAGTCCGATTTATCGGCGGGGCGGGGCGGGGCGGGGGGGCAGCGACGGGGACGAACATGAAAATTGCAGAAGGCACAGAATGCATCAACTTTGACTGGGGAGCACCGCAAACACAGAGACTATCTGGCAGCCAAATTAATACAGTAATAAGTCGCAGCGAGAGCGGGAGAGATAAATAGCTTCTTTTTTCTTTCGTTTTTTTTTTTTTTTTTTGCCAGAGCATGGGCGGAGAGCAGGGGACCGAGCATGTTTGTGGAGAATGCTGATTGATGTTCAGAGGCACCGGGTGATTTGTTCAGATTTTTAACAAGGACGTTTGTGGGCACAGAAACGAATATTGCTGTTTGTCCCTTCAACTCCCATCTTTTTTCCTCTCGCGGTTGACAAGAGTCATTTTATACGGCTTTTATCCTGACTCATGTTCTCGTCTGCTCCTCAATGAGTCACTTTAGGAAAATGTCATTTAATTTTTATCTCCATGAGAGAAAAACAAATCAGTACAGCAAACAAGACCAACAAATACATATACATATATATATATATATATCAGCCAGCAGGGCATCATGTAGTTTCGCTGTTGATGAACACAGAAGGTAAAACTGCACGTTTTATTCTCCCTTAATGGTCCAAGTGCAGGTGAGGTAGGCGTGCATATGTTATTACTGCAGAGTTTCTGCTTGGCTGAGAGTAAATATACAAATTTTAAGGACCTTTTAATACCACATGTAATAGCTAAACACCAGTTTCACCATCACACAGTCCAGATTATGACGGAAAACCAGAATAAATTGCATTTATGTGTTACTGTTTCACACTGTCAGTGGTTATAAACAGAATTTCTACTGATATAAATCAATGGCAGCAGAAGATGAATGAATGGATTAACCTTTCAAAATGAATACTTTTTCTGAGATGTAATGGTTTACCTTTCATCAAGAAAGAAAGAAATAATTTGATTTCAGTCACTTTTCAAGCAACTATGCTAAACATGAGCTGGTTAAAGCAACAGATTGTCAAGGTTTTCGTCATAAATATTACAATAAATCAGTCAAATATATCTTTGATACCTTTTGAGGCCTTTTTTTTTTTTTTTTCAAAATAAACAATGCTTTTAATAAATTTTCACAACCTGCGCTACATATTGTTTTGCTGTTCGTTCTTCTATTCCCGTACAGAAAAAAAACATTAATATCATCTGTGCAAAAAACTCATTTTAACACGCATGACCGGTGTAATGTGTCACGCTAACGCAGATTGCCCTGTGAAGACCTTCCTACATATTTTCCTCATGTTATCATATGTTGCAACATATGTCATACTTGTGATCACATGTGGAAAACACATGTTTATTTCCTGTAAGGGCAGAGAGAGAGAAAAAAATACTTCTGAATGATATGTTGTGAATTTAAGAAAACCCCTTTTTTGACTCTTAATGTTTGTTTTTATGCTAAAATTCATTCTGCATCGCACATTTCAGAGCATCAGTTTCTGTATTAACACTTAAGTGTACAAATCACCTGTTAATAATGAAACAAAGTTCAACACGGGTTTGTATCGTGTCCACGCAGCCTCTGACTCTTGTCTCATTGGGAACATTTTATAATCATTTGTAATCCTTGCCCCTAAAATTACAAATCAATACGACTCCTCACGAGAAAATGGCTGCTTGGTCTTTTTTTTTTTTTTTTTTACCCACAAGTCACTTCATGGTTGAGAAACTGTCCTCCGAACAGTACAGAAAGCAGAAATATGACATTTTTAAACTGCCAAACAAGTCTTAGAGAGAAGGTCAGTAAAGATGGATGAGTTTACACACGGTCCAACTTCAATACTTTAAAACTGATTTCATCTTTTTTTTTTTTAAGTCCACTAGTTGGCATTCGTCCACTACAAGCAGGAAAACACTTCTTCTTTTTTTTTTACACAAACCGACAAGCAGCGAGTCGCATGAAGCCGTCCACGTAACATAGATCCCATCATCTGCCCTTCTGGGACGTCACTCGGGAGTTTTGGTCTGAACGCTCTACAAAAAGCAAAGCTGATGATTGTTCTGTCGAAAGGTTGTGTGAAGAAATGCTGAGTTTTATTGTTAGTCTTTAAAAGACTGACAGAAGTTCACGCCCTTCTCCTGTCTTGACTTTCACAACAGTGGAGCTTTTTCCCTCTCGCCGTTGAGAGGTTGTTTTTTCTGATGTGGCCTCTCTACTTTTGCACCGAACTACGAACAAACCGGTAAATAGTCCAATTATCGCTCTCCTTTCCGACTCTTGTTTCCCACTTTCTTAACTGAAACGTTAAAAGACCTCACACAGGAGGAAGTGAATAATACAGAATATCTTAGTCGCTCCTCGTCCTCAGGTGATAGGACCTGAGAAGCCTCGACGAATCCCGAATCATTCAGCCCAGATGAATGGGTGTACACATCTCCCAGGAGGGGGGGTCAGCGTCGGTGCGGGACAAGAAGTGCATAGTTCATCACTTATATCAGCTAAATTAGTAAGGTTGTGAGCTGTAAAATCAAAACAACAAGCTGAAAGAGGTTAAAATGATTTAGGAACCTGCATATTTGGTGATAATTATGTAGGAGTTCATCAGTACAAGAAACATTTTTAAGATTACACATAATGGTTTGTTTTTTATCATAAAAATATCAATAAGTTAAGCTTTAAGAAACCTTAAAGTCTGTTTTTATGTGTAGTCGTGATGTTTTGTATTTTATTCTACTATTATTACTCATCTTCTATTTCCCATCGGGAAACATTTATTTTAATACTTGTTTCCATGTTTGTATCCAACTTATGAGAATGCCTTTAAATGCTAATATTATGATGTTTACAATATTGAAGATTTTTGTGTGATTGGCTCTGCAGATATTTTTTCCCACTTGCATTATTAAATGAGTTGTTATGACGACCGTTCCTCAACTGCGGTAAACACCATTTTTGAGGCACTCAGCGACGCCTCTTCACATGGCTGCTCTCAGAATTGGTTCTTTTATCTGCACTCATTCCAACTGTGATGACCTCGGACAGACATCATTTCATTCTCCATTACCCCATCGATATAGCAGCAACCCCCGAAGGCCGCTTCTCCTCTCACTTCCCGCCTCGGATCGGCGGCCGTTCGATGCCCCGGCCGGGTGACGTTTATCTCGCCGCAACTCTGTCCGGCGAAGGCTCGACCGCCACTCGTGGCTTCATGCGACTTTAGAAACCTTTACCGTGTAAACTCGGGAGGAGACACTGTCGTGAAGTGAACCCTGAAATAAATCCCTCGACAAACGCTAGATAAATGTACACATTTTACAACAGAAACCAAACCAAAACATTCAGGTCGATGCAAAACTCAGCAAATATAATCCCGGTATATAAAAGTCAGCAACACCTATTTGGAACAGATTTACCACAATGTGACTTTTGTTGGTTTTGCAATCTTTCACTGCTTCGACAGCAATGTGTACGGCCTCCAAAACGTCCTGAAATTTAACATTCCAAACACAAAGAAAGAGACAACAAACGAATCTGTGGGGAACCATCACGGCTCCTCACGACCTCAGTGAAAAAGCCCCGACACTAATTAAAATCTGATTCTGTGAAAAGTTTCACTTCTTATTTCATAATTATTTGTCTTCTCAAAGTCATTCACCTTAAATTCTACGTTTCTAAGTCTAAATGAACTATGTTGGAAAAAAAACAAGCATCGAATAAACACACAACAAAAACTGACCCACTCAATCAGAATCTTAATCTGGCAGGTTACAAAAAAAAAGATTGGTAGTTGGACTGTTAAAATCACAACCTCTGGATGAAGAAACTGCTCATATTTCATGTTGCGCAGCTAATCAAATGACCACAAAGAAGCACAAAATGAACAAAAAGAGATTCAAAATGACCATAAAGTACTGCAGAGCAACTATAGATGCACAAAATGACCACAAAGATGCAAAAGAACTATAAAGAGACACCGAAACGACTATAAAACATGCACAATGAGGACAAAATACTACAGAGCGTCTATAAAGTGACACAGAAGAACCACAGAGTCCTAAAATGCAACTATAAAGAGACACAAATTGTCACTAAGGGACACAAAAGGACAACAAGTGAGGATGTGTATATATGGACAAACTGTGAACTTGTACAGGACCAAACGGGTATAGATGATGAATGGATGGATGGATAAAGACGGATAGATAGACAGATGAATGATGGATGATTGGATGTATTGGTGGGTGATGAAGATGGACGGACGGATGGATGGATGGATATAAGGATGGATGGATGGATAAAGATGGATGGATGGATAAGAATGGGTGGACATACAGACGGACGTATGGATGATGGACAGTAAATCTTAAAATCGAATGTTGCACATCCCGGTACTACAGACGTCTTTGCTGAGAAGCTTTTTCTCTGCACTCATTCCAGCTGTGATGACCTCGGACAGACATGATTTCATTCCCCATTGCTCCATCGATACAGCAGCACCCCCGAAGGCGGCTTCTCCTCTCACTTCCCAGCTAATAATACCAACTAAACCATCAACGCTGCACCTTCTGAATGTCAATAACTCCCAACAGAAATATGAAAGCCACGGTCTCCGCGGGGGGCCGCCGACAGGCCCGCCGGCCCCACACTTTCAGCCGGTGCCACGTGAGGCACTGTTCACATTGAGCCAGATGATATATGCATTGTGTGACTGGACAGTCGCCCCTCTCCCCCCCCCTCCCCACCCCGCTGAGCTGCACGGACCCCCTGCAGGCGGGCTCCATCGTGCAATACGGCCTCGACTACCTGAAAACAGCAGCGACCCAGTGCTTTTTAATAAATGCAATTTCCTATGCAGCGGCACTGAAAGTGAGTGCGAGAGAGAGAAACAAAGAGACTCCATTAGTGAAATAAGATGTTAGTGAGAGGTTTCTGACAGATCCGCTCTGCATATAGAGGGGGAAAAAAAGAAAGAGAAATCTGTTCTGGAGTGTTTTGTTTTCCTCACAGATCACATTCACTTAGACCTCCACAAATAGAGAACAAGTGATGGTGGCCACCCATGATATTGTAGTCTTTGGCGTGCTCGGTCGAGTATAATCCCCACAGACAGCTGCTTAAATCCCATAATAATGTCTGTATGTTGTGAATTTTGTGGATATCACTGTGCAGCTCGGTATCCTGAGATTTACGTGCGTATCAGATGATTCTCGGCTTTGCAACGCACGTCAGAGATCGGCAATTAATGGTCACCCTTTTTTTTTTTTTTTTTTTTTTTTTTTACTCATTTAACCAACAATTGAATTGCCAAATCTTAATTATAACCTACATAACCGACTACTATCACCACTCCCTGACCTTAAAAAGAAAACTACAGATTTAGCTTTTACACTCCTGGACTTTTAGAGAACGTAAACAGATCTGTCTTTGAATAGCGTACGAGTTTTTTGCAGAATCATCAAAGAGGTTAGTCTACAGTGGCTGGCTGAGCAGAGACAGTAAAGATATATCTATATATATATATATATAAAGACATTTCTTCTTGAAAACTTCTACTGCAGTCTGCAGATCAATAAGTTTGATATTTAATGAAGTGCATTTTTCAGACGAGTTGAGTTGAGAATACCATGAAAGGACGGTTGCCTCAGCAGTGATTAATGCTTAGCTGATGTCTATATTTGGGGGATTTAGATACAACTCTTTACCACTAAATAACCCCTTTCTAATGATATCATTTAAAAAGGATGTATAAATTCGTTA
Source organism: Brachyistius frenatus (assembly GCF_029030835.1). NCBI lineage: Eukaryota > Metazoa > Chordata > Actinopteri > Embiotocidae > Brachyistius > Brachyistius frenatus. The sequence continues at coordinate 472,710 of NW_027210822.1, read as the reverse complement.
AGGATTGAAGCTTTGTAGATCATTAGTACAGCGATTTTAAGCCATTAATAAGAACAACGTTTGAGATCACAGGTTTTATCCTCCAACAGGACACTGCTGCTTTACATATTTTTATGATATCAGCACAACAAAAGCCTGAACAGGAACAGGAATGCACTGGGACTGAAAATGCATCATCAAGCGTCAAATTTTCCGATAACCAATGTCCAATAACACGACGTCCCAATGAAAAAAACAAGACTCAGTGTTTTTTAACACTGTTTTTCACCTTCAATAACCTCTACGAAGTTTCCGTGGCGTTGGCCTAGAGGAGCCAATATGAGATGGATAGACATACTGCAATGATCCCATGAGGGAAATATTTCCTCAGCACATCTGAGTTAGACAAACCAAGCGTGTATCTTTCACAGTCTTTGAAGTGCAATTTTCCCCGCTTTGATTTAGTCCATAAATAGACTTATCCACATGAATTGAGATATCGGTTACATCATTCAACCCATTTATAAATGGTAAAAAGTAGCAGCAACACCAAATGAGGGAACGGACTGTATGTATAGACTGTATTTCAACCCAAAGGTTGAGAGGGTTTCAGTACCTGCACTCAGCTACAAAAACAGTTTCTGTCTGCAACATTCAACAGGCTGCTGCCGTTGGAATGCTTCCCTTCAAGCCCACTAACGCCAAAAGCGAAGCTGAATTAATAATTATCGAGCTCCTCTGCACAACATAATGACAGGAGCAATATTCATGACGGTAGCGGTTGTCTGGAGTTCGAACCGTAAAGGCGCTGAAACAGTCGGTTTAGATCGGCCGAGTCGCGGCCGCCTGCTTGTGCATGAATGTACTTTCTCACCGTCTGTTTTTTGCCCCGGAGGGTCTGAATATGTATTTTCTGCTCAAAATTGCTTAACGAAATTGCTTTCATTTGCCAATCTTCCAATGGAGTTGGCAACTTTTGTGAAGGGGGGAAATTAAGTCAGCTGTAATTGGAAATAATATGGCGTGCTTGAGGCTAAAACCAGAGGCACGTATGTTAAACCAATATGCAAAATATACTGGAGCTCTGCGCAGTCTTTAACGTGAGGACATTACTTAAGTGGTGTGAGAATTTTCTTTCTTATTTTTCTACCATTAAGGTCTGATGGACGTTCTGCCGAGACGGTCATCTCACTAGCCGTTTCTTGTCGGAGGAGCTCGGCCGCTCGGTCCCTGAACAAGGACCTTCTTGCTACGTTACCACGTGATATATTTGTCTTTCACGATGGTAACTACGTCAAAGTGCCACGAATACGGTCCGTGACTTCGCCGGGAGACTTCGAACCCTACGAGTACGACCCGGGCCGATCGCCGGTCGCGTTTCAGTTGCCGTGTCGTCTGGGAGTCGAGAAGTTGTCCATCGTGGCTGCAGAGGCCCTACGTGTGATTCTAGACGCCCTGCGCTCTGCTCGACGTGAAGGAACATGTCATAAGATACGTCAGGCTCGGCTGGTCAAAACACGAAGGATCCGACACGCTGGACTTCCCGTCAGGTTTTGTGCGCCGTCCCGGACATTTCTGTTTTTCAATTACGTCCCGCTACCAGGTCGTTCCTGACGTTCATATTTGAGCCCGAACCTCGGAATTTGTCCGTTGCGCCTTAATTTGTGTCAAAATCAGGCTGAATTTGTGTACTCTGATAAAAAATAAATAAATAAATAAATTTAAAAAAGTTCCGGCGGTTCCCAGCTTTTTCTCATTTCACACGTACCGAGGCCACGGCGCTCCTGGGAACACTCTAAGCTTTAGAAATGGTTCCGTACCTTCTCCTCTGATCTACGGCTCAACACAGTTTTTATTGCAGAACTCTGGAGAGACCTCTTTGACTTAATGGGCTTGGTATTTGTCCTGACAGGAAGTGTGGATAGGGAGGCCTTTATATACACAGGTGTTTCCCTTGCTAAACAACGTCCAATCAATTAGATATACCGCAGGTGGACTCTGATCAGAGTTCTCGTCACACCTCAGGACTAAATCAAGCAAATGGGAAAAACATGAACGCAAGTTGGAGCAAAGGGTCTGAATACTGTTATCAGTGAGAGATTTAAGTTTACATCAATGGGGGGAAAAAAAAGAGGCAATTTTACCCTTTTAAAATGCACCAGGATAACAGTTTGTTTCATTTATATGATTATAATTCAAATTTGTTAATAACGGAACATTTTCCTGCACAAGCTGCAACACTGTGAACAATTCAATTCAATTCAATTGAAGATACAAAGCAGGTGTCCGAATGGCCCGAGGTGTCAGGTCGCAAACAGACGTACGACGTGATAACTAAATGTTTTTTTTCCCCCAGTTATTCACAAATGGAGAGACCAAACAACCTGAGACTGTCGCCGCCGCCCGATCCATGTAAAGTAGGATCCCGTCATTTAGTCGGCGTCCCGGCCGCGGTTTGAAGTTTTCACGCGCCGTGTGTGCGTGTTTGTAATTCAGTCTTCAGGTCAACGCTGCCTGAAGTGTAACAGACAGAGCTGCTATTAGCTGATCCCGCTCACTTAATCTTAGAAAACCTGTGACAGACAACTGCAAAAAATACTCACCAAAAAAAAAAAAAAAAAAGCATTTATGATTGAGTGACAAGTGGCTTCTCGGTGCCTCTGACGGCGCACAAAAAACGGCCCCCTCCACGTAATTCGGTGCCGCTCACTCCGCACGCCGACTCTTCCTCCCGTCAGCGCCGTGTCTGTCCAAGCAAACTAAATAACTTCGACTTAAAATGCTGCCAGCCTGACAGGCCCTGAAAAGGCGCCGTCTGCCCTCATGACGCGTAGCTCGCTTTGATCCGCCGCCGTCAGGACCAACACAGCTCCACTTGTCATAAAAAGAAAAAACCTGCCTCGATGAACTTTTCAAAATTGCTTTTTGTCTTCCTCTTGATCTCACACACACACACACACACACACACACACACACACACACACACACACACACACACACACACCTTGTTCTCTGCTCTCCGATGCTCTGTTGCATTTTTCGCTATTTCTCTCTCCTCTCTTTGCTCCCCATTGTGTTTTTTTTTTTTCTCTTGTCTGCATCTCTTGATTTGACTTAATGACGACATCTGACACAGAGCAGTAATCAGCTGAAATGATTATTTTTTTCCCCCCCCGCGGCTGCCGACAGACACGGAGAGGAAACCGGCAGCTGACGATTGGCAGCCTTTTTTTTTTTTTTCCCCTCCATCATTTGCATTTCTTCATTTTAACTCTGCGCGCCAGACTTTTACAGCAGGGGAATATGTGCCTCACAACGGTGGTGGTTGGAGGGGGGGGGGGGGGGGGGAAGGGAGGGCTGACTGCCGGCGACAGATTTGGCGAAGCGATGCGCCTGAAAGCGAGTCTCCGTTTCTTACGTAACCGACTGAAAGAGTCGACCGCGCCGTCCTGTAAGAGACACTGAAGGAAAACACGAGACGGAGGAGAGCCGTCAGCAGTCGGGCTGTTTCGGCAACCTGGGAATTTTCCCTTCTAGTTGACAGACTTTTTTTTGTTTTGTTTTCCTCTTTCATGACTTATGCATTGAACACGGTGTGGCAAGAATACGACTGGAAAATATGCTTCTTTACGTGAGCGGCTAATGCTGCTATTTATAGCCAGGTCTCTCCAACACGAGCAGCCGTCTGCAAAAAAAACCCACCCAAAAAAAAACCCACCCTTTTTTTTCTTCTTTTTCTTTCCGAACGGTCCGTCGGCAACGACGAACCTCCGAGGGCTGAGGCCGACTGCGACCTCTGACCTCGCTGTGAGTGAAAACAGCTCGGCGGTGGAAATACACCCACCAGTAAACCTACTTCCGCGGAGCTCTTTCAATCCGTGTGATTCTGTATCTCACTCAGCGTCACTCTTTCCCTTTTTCTGAAGCAATAGCACCCGTCTGCGTGGGACACTTCTGTAAATAATAACAAAATAAAAAAATCGATTTCATTCTGACCGATTTGATCGGGAGCACATGAGCGGTTTTACTTCTTGCTCGGAGGCCACACACACACACAAAAAAAAAAATCTGTCTTTTTGCCCAGTGTAGATGTTTAAGCCGGAATTAAAGAACGAGGCAAAAATATTCTTTCGGTTATTTTATGGACACATGTCAGAAAATACACACGTCATGCCACTTTAGCGATGACCAGGTCGTGTCTGATGTGTTCCTCTTTACTCTTTGATACGACACTTATGAACACACCAGCAGCAGGAAATATGCCACACGTAGTGTTCAAATTCACGGTTGAAAAACATACAGCTAAAAGAAACACCTCTGACTCTTGGCTGGAAACAAGAAAGTATTACGTCGTCATTTCTCGTGTTAAAGTCACAGACTGTATATAAAAGTGGACGCAGGCCGAATAAACTGCAATACCACCGAGTGCCACTAGAGGTCGGCTCCAAAAAGCTCCAAACACTCCCATTCAACTTCTCATAAAATATGAAGTCAGTATATGTTTTCCACAATTTATCTCCGTGTTGTCCAAAGTCGCTCCTTCTTTTTTAGTTTTCTGGAGGTCCATCTGAAAATAATCCCTCATCTATTCGAAAATAAGCGTCAAAAAGACCTGTTTTTGGGGGCGCGTCTGTTTGATTGACAGGCCTGAGGCGCAGTCAGGTTACAGCTACCGGTGGGCGGGACGTAGTACCGTCAGGTTTCCGATCAGATAGAGTCAGCTCCACCGCTGGCTCCTCCACCCAGCTCGTCCAAATATGGTCACTTCCTGCTCCAGTCATTCTTGCTACGGCCACGCGATGGCACTGTCCCTCAAATTAGGAACGTTAGCCAAACGACCTGCGGGTTCACTTTTCTTCGCCTCGCAGTGCAGCACATCTTTCTTCACGGTTTCATTTGAGTCTTAAAATTTATTAGAGTTTGAAATTTACGGATGAGAAATTGCCGACATAAAGTAAACACCGACCGAGTGTGTGTTCAAACATGTCGCATCAAAACGTCCCAAACTGTAGGCGTTTAGTCGGGTTTGACATGCGGTGACTACGGAAACATCTGCATCTGTTAAGCTCCTCCGCTCATTTGTTCGGGTTCCTCTTTCGTCGCCTGCCTCTTTGTCGAGTATCAGTTTATTCTGGTAGCACACACACAAGGCTGCTCAGCACTGGACGTTATTGTTGAAATCGATGCGGCCGATCCTCACGGTGATTTACCGTGACAGGACCACCATAACTCCGCAATAAAGCCATAAAACAATTTTCCAAAAAGTAGCATCTGTGTGCTTTGAAAGCACTTTAACGCCATCCTGATGACACTTTATACTTTTGCACTCTTTTTAAATTAATCAGTCCATCTCCTAACTTGCCATCCTTTCAAACTATTATTCCCCAATTCTCTTTGAAATAAAATAAAATAAAAAAATAAAAAAAAGAGCATTTTTATTTTCATCATCAGTCACCAAGCGGGATCATTTAGGTTGTCAAGTGGGGAGATTGATGCCACTTTCTTCATGGAAGTGAAGCCAAAATGCATCAAAGGCTTTTAATTCACTTTTTTAAAAAACGGCCGCTTTGGGCCGTACTCGACAGTCCGTGTGCGTGCGTGTGCGTGTGCATGAGAGTTTTAAGTATATAACTCTTTTCTTCCCATGTGCATTCAGGCATGCACTCTTTGTGTATATATTTATAGGTGAATTCTTACGTTTGATTTGGAAAACACATGCGAAAACAGTAGGCGTCCAAGCTGGTTGCCAGAAAAAAAAAAAAAAAAGGCAAGAATTTATTTCAGAAGTAGGCTACGGTGTTCCTTACAGCACCTCCATCTTCGCCATCGGGGGAGTAATGCTGCTGATTTAGCTCCTTTCACATTACACCATACATGACCAAGCAGACCTAATTTACTTCCCCCCCTCCGTGTCTCCCAGCCTCTCTCTCTGTCTCTCTGTCTCCGTCTCTTTTTTCTGCTCCCAACATTTCTCTTCTCATCTTCTGGGGATTTTTTTTATTTTTTTTTTATTATTTTTTTTACAACTTAACATTTAACGCTACGCTGACTAAAATGCGATCCAGAATGTGTTTGTCTCTCCCGGATGTCGAGCTGTGCACACGTCAGTCCAAACTGCCAAAAAACAAAAATAAAAATAAAAATGCTCCGATCGCACGTTTAGAGCCGCGATTAAAGTTGTTTTATCAGCCGTGTCGTTGCGGGAAGCTCAATTTGCTTCGAGAAGTCCGCTTCAGTTTGTCGCCTCGTACTCTCTCGCCTTCCTCTTTTGAGTGCTCCGCGAGGCAACTAATTAGGCCCCCGGTAACAGACTGCGACGCTGACCTCGGCATCCTTCCCCTCTTTTTTCTACTCCTGCCATCCCTCTTTCTTACTCACTTCACTTTTAGTTTTTTCCATGTCTCGCCACACTGGTGCCTCCATATGCGAGACATTCTGCCGTCTCGCTGGCATCTGTCTCTTTCTTGCTCTGTGAATTTTGTACTTTTTTATTTTTTGTATTTTTTTTAAAGTAAAGATATACAGATTTGGATGCATCGAGCCTGCGCGTCATCGTCCGTCTCTGTCAAGCTCGTAAGCGGCAGAACTTCTGCTCGGCTCCCCCCGCATACGAATGGGCTCAAAGGTCCCATAAACTCAGATTTCCACTCCTTTTATTTAATTATAAAGTGGTACTCTGTGCTGTGAAATACTGTCAAAACCCGCAGTCAATGGAAAAATGCCCACAGCCTCAGGAACCGTGCTGTTTAGACGAGTCATCAAAACTTCGGTTAGTTTATGATGTCACAAACTAACGCTGCTGCCCTCAGCAAAACCCACTGGCCAGCCTTTTAAGTGCAAGCAAAACACTGAGGCGGGTCAATTTGTCGCAGAGGTTGGCCGTCACGTGCATCGTTCAGAAAATGATCAGCCAATCAGAACGTTAGGGCGTTATCAGTGCACCTTAAAGACACAGGGGCAAAAACAGGAGATGTAAAATTATGTTAAAAAGATGGGTTTTTTTGGTACTAAAATCCAAATTAAATATCTTTCTACGGAGATCAAGACTGAAAATAAGATGCAAGAAAGGTGCCAAATATGGGACCTTTAAGTAAAATAATCACACAGCTCCTCTAGACTTTCCAAATGTTACTGGAACGCTACTTTGCATATTTCCCATTTTATCGCTGCTACTTTTCCAATGAGTGGGTGGGGGGGGAAAAAAAAAAGAAGCTTTTTCGGCCACTGTTATATGTCCAACAATATATGACCACAGATATCCAAACGGGGGTCCTGACAGACCTAAAGATAATGTATCTGAATTACGTCATTTTTAAACATTAGCATATACAGTAAATGCCAACAGAGTCAGGACAGCACATGTTAGTGTCAATAAATGACTTCTGCACGCAAATATATCAAATCTACAGAATCAAAAATGTGCTTTAACTCACATGGTATTTTCTAGTATATCTGGAAGGCCTTTCTGCGACTTGTGTGATAAATTCAATATATTTCAATCAAGTAACATTGCCTTGGTTCGCATACCTTTACGTCATTTTAGTTTTTTTCCTTTACTTTTTAAAAACACATTTACAGCAGCTTTATGAAAAATCGCGATCGTGTTTTGAGACTATAAACGGTCAAATTTGATCCTTCGTAACGGGGAAAGATATATTTGACACAGAACCAGATTCTGCACGACTAATAGGCTACTGCACGTCTCATTGCAGCAAACAAACAAGCTGATAACGTTTTAAAAGCACAGTTTGTAAAAACAGACAATAAATTCATTAAAAAGGTGGAAAGAAAAAAAAGTTAAAGAAAAACAAACAAGTGTGTCGGCTCAGGTTTAATCAAATACCTATTTCCAGCTCCCGCCTTTCATGGAGAGTGAGACTCGGTTTGCACAGCGAACACGAACGTGACATTCTCCTCGTAATTGCAATCTGGTTGAAGCAGAAATAACAGTCATCGTTTTGAAATGGGAAAAAAAAAAAACTAGTCCGTCTCTTTGTTTTTAGACGGAGGTCTAACAGAGAATTACATTTTTAATAAAGCACTGTAATTGAATGGCCCCCAACCCCCATTCATGTAATCATTCCATATGCTCTCCGACACTCCTCTCCGGCGTCTGAGTGGTTGTAACTCCTGGGTTAATAAAAACATCATGAAGTGATGCACTCAGAGGAGTTAACTCGAGTAAACACTCGGGTGTGAAACAATGAAGTATGTTTCAACGCTGTCACGCAGAGCGGTTTTCATCAGGAGACACAAACGAGAGGACCGTTGCATTTGTCACTCTGAAAGCCTGCAACTCTGACATGACAGGCAGTTAATTAACACAGCTATTCTAAAACAATGTATGAGCTCATACGCCGCAGTGTTCCACACGAAGACAAAACACACATTTACGGCGGTTCGCATAAAAGTCTAAAAGCCCGCCATCTTGTCACCGACTCTTTAAAAAGGACTTTCTGCATCATTACCTTTTCCCTCCGACTGACTGATGACTTTTATGAGTCTTTTTTTTTTTTCCTGAGCACGAGGCCGACGTTTGTTGCTTTGAACGAAATTCTCCAAATATTTGGAGTCATTTTAATCCAGTGGATAAAAAAACAAACATAAATGCCAGTACTTATTCATGCTCCTTATTCATATGTCGGGCATTGGTATGAGATGGTAACCAGTTAAATCTCGAAGAGGATGAACGACAGTAGAAGATGTTGCTGATGTTCACAACATGTATGTATTGAATCGAGTAAACAACCATTTCATTATCCGAGCTGCTAGACCTCACAGTTGGACTGAAAAGCGTATGAAATGCTGCTCGGCTTTTATTTTGAAACGGTGAAGTCCCGAGTAATGCAGTTGACTTTAGGGCGAGTGTGAATCCTACCCTGACATAACCCGATGTGGAGACGGCAGAAAAGACTACCGGCAGCAAGACTGCAGCAGCTGGACTGCGTTCGTCAGAATTTATGAATTAAAACATCCGCCATATCTGATAGTCTAGAGATCTTCTTTCCTCTTTAGCCACTTTAACCTCAGCCCACCTGCATCCCCGTGAAACCTCCACCGCGGAGGTCCGTCTGACAGATTTTGACTCAATTCATTGCATACAAAGTCAAAGGAAAGACTCCGAGGGACGCAAACTGAGACAATGAACTCACCGTCCTGACACGACTTATCGAACGTGTTGGAAAGGAGTCCGTCTGTAGGGAAATAACCGAAACAACTAAGTTATGAAACTGATCGGAGTCACTGCTGAATCTTTCCCTCTTGAGCGGGTGGGGGGTGGGGAACAACCGGACCAAATACAAGTAAGAAACCTATTTAATGCGCTTTAAAACGTGGCTGTCACACGGCAGCTGTTAGTGTATATACACACACACACACACACACACACAGCCGGGCCACACAGCGCACGTGAAAAACGACGAACAGATGGACGGCCGGCTTTTAAGTGGCATCTTCCTCAGGAAGGAGGTACGGCAACTCGAAGCAGGCGCGCGCTTTCAGCACACGTGGACGGACCCCGTCTGCGGGCGCCTTCACGGGGAACCCTCCGACACTAAACACCCTTCGTCCTCACTGCTTTTCTCTCTCTCTCTATTTTTATTTATTTATTTTTTTCTTACCGCCAAGTACTCGTACAGCATCGCAGGTTGGGTGAACGAACGAGAGCGGGAGGGTAAATGAGCTCACTTCGTCATGTTTACGTCTCTCTCATCCATCCTGCCGGCTGATTCATTTATTTATCCGAAGAAAAGAGCAAAAACACAGCAGAAGGTGCGCTGTATACACATACGGAAGTTTTTTTTTGTTTTTTGTTTTTTTTCTCTTTGGGAAGGATTTGGCTGTTAACGGCGGTCCCGCAATCGGCCCGAGCAAATAAATACCGCAGGGGTTCAATGGTTCAATCTTCCCACATGGAACCCCGGGGCAGCTCTTGATTGAGAAAGTATAGCGTGTTGGTTGGATTATTGGCACCGGTGCGGTGTGGAGACGTTTCATCAGGCACACAAACGCAAGATGTTTTTCAGTTCTTGACTTTAATCCAGCGCATCCATTACCTTTTGACATTTTTTTTTTGGAACATGTGCTGCTCAAATGTGCGCGACGTCATTTCACACACATTTGATCCGGTGTATATATAAAGCAGGCGTAGTAGTCTCCGGGTCCAAAACGTGAAGCGGACGCCAAAGTGCGTCTTTAAGTGCAATACCACCGAGGGCCACTTCGGGGCTGGCTTCGAACAACTTCGGTTAAAAATGCGTCAACTTCTCTCATGAAGTCAACAAACTTTTGTCAGTGGTGTCCGACATCTCGCTCCTTCCCAGCTCGTCCGAGTACGGTCGCTTCAAGCTCCAGGGAACCGAGAACAATAAAGTCGTTAATGGAACGACAACAAAAGAAAACTCACTCATCCAATTTGTCCCTGTGGTCCTTCTAGGTATTGCAACGCAAATAATCATGTTGTATTTCAATTGTATTTCATTTTTGAAAATGAATGGGACAATTGAAAAAAAAAAAAAAAATGTTGACCTTGTAAATGCATATGCTTGTAGGCAAAGACAGCAACAGCTGATCCTCAGCTGCAGAGCTTGGAACTGGGGATATATCCGCGACTACTTTCAAACAGCTTCTCAGCGAGAGCTCGATAAATTTCTCTCAACTGTTTTTTTTTTTATATATATATATATATATATATATATACGTCACAATTATAAAACTCCTGACTAAAACTTCGCGAGCACTTTACTCTTTAGCTATACGTTGCCGAGCAAAACGAAGCGGAAGTAAATGACGGATGCTCGCTCCCGCAAATATTCCACCGATTGGTTGATTATTGCGACCGCTGGAACACAATTTCCTGCCGAGACTGAACAACTCGTCTGCAATCATCAACCGAAATGCACCACTTTAAAAAAAAAAAACTTCAGCCAGTTCAGTTCCTGTGGTGAACGTAAGTGTCCGCGGGGCCGTTTGATATTAAAAGGGCCTGCGGCTGCACTGTGTGGCGGAGGCCGGTCATTTTCTCTGGTTTTAGTGTCGCAGCAGACGTAGTGTTACGTCTCCACGGCTGAAGGTGGCGCATCAGTGACGGCGCAGCGGAACGATCTCCGATTCAAGTGTGGAGCATCGTGTCGGTGTGTTTTAACAAATTATCAAATATGATGAATGACTCAATTTCTATCCGTGTAGTTGCTTTTGCACCATTACGACCGGGGCGCTATGTATTAAAAGGATTGTATTACCCAATTAGTTCTTTGTCAAATGAAAGCCGAGGCACTTTAATGTCATTTTTATTATTTTTATTATTTTATTTTAACGCGCTTATGTCTTTTTACCACTGTAAATTCCCACTTTGAAAGTTTTGTGGTCGGTGTTTTCTCACGGTCAAAGTGTTCCGTTTTTAATGAATTCAGTCATGGCACCTACAATCTGCAAATGTGGTTGCTACGGAGACGAGGCGTCCTCGTCACAAATATGCAGAAACCTTTGCCTTTTGCAGCTCGCTATGCGAAACACGCTACGTAAGAAGCAGAAATGCGCTGTAGTCGGCAAGAATTGTCATTCACCATCTCCGCCTTGGAAAATGCTGCCGACTGCCACAACGCTGGATGTGAATGGAGCTTTTTTTTTTTTTACTCCTTAACCTTACGAGAACAAGATACGTCTTCCCATTTTTATAATACAGTGTAGATCTACGAGTGCAGATCATCTCTTTCTCGCGGGCCGACGTCGAAGGTTCGCCCGGCTCGCAGACCTGAAAGGAGTCGGCAGACAGCTCGGCGGAGGCCGCTGAAGCGTCGGCGTGTTTGGATGAAGGAGGAGATAACGCGCCCTTGACCCCCGTCTTTCATCCTGCCGGCTCCGGCCTTCGGCCCCCCGGCTGCAAACAAGTTTGACTCGTGGTCACCGCTGCATGCCGGGGAAGGTTTAAGTGGTTTAAGAACGAGACAGGAGAACCATCAGCGCTGCGGGACCGGGTCAATACGTCTTCCCGTATTTTAAGCATTCGCGGTTTACTCCGCTTCGCTTTGTTTGTGTGAAAACTGAATTAACCCGCTTCATTTCTACCGCAGCGCTTTACTGTCATATTTGAGTTGTATCTGATATTTTCTGGGGGCTGTGAAGGTTCATATCTATTCTGAGATCTAAAAGCCGACTGACAGCCGTGTCAGATAGGTCTGCCTGAGCGGCGGCGGAGGATGTCACATCCACTTCTGTTTTCAGGTTTCGGGCACGCGCACCTTTTGACTCTTGACTGAATCGGGGTGTCTCTCAAAATAACCGAAAAGGCTGCTCCATCCTGTCACGTCACGGTTGTGTCTCTAACGCTGATGCGGGTTCTCGCTCAGCTGCCAAAATATGTATGCCGTTATGATTCAGGTTCAGGGGATGTTGGACTGGCGCGTCGGGCAGGTTACCTTCCCCGCAAAAACGTTCCCGTATAAGGGAAACTCCTTCCTGTGCGATAGTAGACGTGCTACGGTGTCCGCGTAACGGACCAATAATGCGGAGGTCTTTCATCTCTTTTGCCGTTTGTGTGGTTTTGGCAAATAATCTATAAATACTACAATACCCACGAGCCTCAGCCGTCACGATAGAAGGTCAAGGATCAGGGTCAACCGCGACGTCTCCCTTTGGTTTGTAAAGCGCCGTTTCTGAAGCCTGGAGTTTCGGTGTCTCGTCCGTCGCCGTCTTGCAGCAGGAAGCGACCATATGTGGACGAGCTGTGGAGGAGCGGGAGTGGGGGGGGGTGGATTTGACTCGGTCCGATTGGGAACCATGAGGACGCCCCGCCCACTTATAGCGGAAAACCTGACCGCGCCACAGGCCTGTCAATCGAACGGAAACGCCTCCGCAAAAATGTCGCTTTCTTGAGGCTTAATATTTAAATAACGACGGATTGTTTTCAGGTGGACCGCAAGAAAACGAATAAGAGGGAGCGATTTTTGTGAATGACATCATAATGACTCGTGGAAAAGAAATGAATGACTTTGTATCTCACGAGAGAACTTGAATGGGAGTCTGTGGAGGACACCCAGCGGCCCTCGGTGTCCACAATTTGAGTTTCATGCTAATAAATAAATATCGTGGGCAAAAAAGTGAAAGTGAATATTAACACATCTCCTATTTCATTGCCTCGCATAATGGATAGTTCTAGTGGGGTTTTTTTGTGGGGTTTTTTTTTTTTTTTCAGAAGATACAAGTTTGCTCCTAGTTTCCCCCAAAAAAATTGAATTTTTTTTTTTATCTGAAATTTGTATTAAAAAAAAAAAAAAAAAAAAAGATGTATGAAGGTCACCCCTAAACATAAGCTCACAGACAGACAGGTGTTCACGTGGTGGATGTGCTTCTGCTCTGTCCACTCCACCTGAGCTTTTGTGTGTTTTGTTTGGGTCATGAGAGACACCAGACACCGGCACGGACCGTCGGGTCTGCCATTATGGCGGCGGCGGCGTGGCGGGCCGTCGAGACCGAGCGTCCAGCCAGCCATTATATCGATGCTGCGCTTGATGGGAGCGCAGAGAGCGACCATCAGACCTCGTCTGGAGCTAAATGACAGATAACACCCCCCCACCCCGACCCCACCGCTCCCTCTGAGTCTCCCTCCGTTTCTCTCTCTCTCTCTCTCCCTTTGCCTTTCTTGATCTCTTTGTCTCTCCTCTCCCATTCAACGAGCTCTCTCTCCTCTGTCCTTTCTCCCCCGAGGTCTTCTCATATTCTACCGCGTCTGTCCGTCTTTCATTTTTTTTTTCTCCCCGTGCTTTTTATCTGTCTCCCCCCCCCCACCCCACCCCTTTTTCTTTTTTTTTTCTCTTTCTGCTCACTCTCATATTCCCCCTAAATCCACCTCTCCTCCCGTCCATCACGTCCTGTCAAGCTCGGGGAGATGCGCGGCAAAAGCAAGCGACGATTGGCTTACTTTGTCCCCCGTCTCTCCCTCTCTCTCTCAAACACACCTGGGGGGAGGAGGGCGGGGGGGCTGACGCCAGGCCCTGAGCGGGCATTAGTGTCAGCGTGACAATGTTGGGGAGGGGAGGAGGTGGTGGTGGTGGGGGGGGGGGGTGGCTTAACGGCAAGGTTTGGAAAGCTGGCAGGATTCACGGCTTTAGTTCGGCGGGGGCAGAGCGAGTACACGGAGAACCCAGGGTTGTTGAGGGCGCGAAGGGCGGAGGGATGACGACATGCTTCAGATCGAAAAATTAAATCTCAGCCTCACAGACACCAACCAAACAACGGCTCTTCATCACCCGAGAGTTAGTGGAAGCAGATGTGTCGTGATCCTGTCACTCCCCGTGTTTTTAATTGCTGGAGGAATCACAACTGTAGTAATCCAATAAAAAATGGGGGAAAAAAAAAGAGCTTGGCGTGCTGCGTACAAAACCTGCAGAGGCTTCTTCTTCTTTTTTTTCTTTTTTTTTTTTGGACATTTAATCGTAAATCTTTTCGTTAACAACTCCCGGTGCCACGACGACGGTCCACCGGAGACCCGGCCGGGTGGGAATTACAGCTCCGTGCCGCGAAGCAAAAAAAAAAAAAACACACAAGAAAAATTAAATAAGAAACACGACGTACTTGGAAAAAAAAGATTGTCGTCCTCTGGTTGGTAATAAGCTCGATAAAATATATACTGGCTTTCTTTACGAGGCCACGTCTCGGTATGAGGTCGTGATGCGGAAACTGCAGTAGCGCATACCACATGCTAAAGAAAATGTATATTTAAATATTTATGAACCTAATGACAGGCAGCGAAATTGTTGGCTTCGGCTCGGGCCCTTTGGGTTCCTGTGGGCCCGGCAGCCGTTATCCGTCCCAGATATCTTATCTAATTATCCAGAATACAGCAGCTAATGTGGAAGATGAGCGACTCAGCGGGGGGGCAAAGTGAGTTTGGTAGGGGTAATTAAATCAAGGCTGCGCTATTTTGTGCATGTTTAATGAGTTAATTGAGAGCTAGAGATGCATCTAGATTGGACTCAACGCCCCCAATGTTAAAAGACTCGGATCCTGCAGCGACGCACCGTCCGCCCAAAAAGCAGCCGACAAAGTGCTTACTCAGCGCGCGCGGGGACTCCTTCGAGACTGTCGGAAAAGCTCCCGGTGACGACGTGAAGAAGAAGATTGGGCAGAAGGAGGGCAAACTTTGAAAGAGTTCAAAATGGAAAACAGCATGTTGCTTTGGTTACTACTGATATCTTCAGTTTTGTTCTAGGCTGTAGGAAGTACTAAAAAAAACAAAGAAATAAAACTACCTTGAAAGAGGAAGCGTGTCCAAACTTTGTACGGGCGATGTAGGTACGGGATTGGACTCTTAACGGATTTGGATCGGGCCCAGACTTCTCGATCAGGACATCCCGACACTGTCCTCCTCCAAAAACATAAAACCCTCGATGGGCCTTTTGTTCAAGCAGCTTTTAAAATCAAGCAACCCGGTGAAGTGGCGCGGTTCCGATAACGTCCATTTCACGGGAGTTTTTCCTTGTTAACATGAGGGAAGGTTCAATAATTGCGAACTTTTGGTGAAACCGCTGTTCTCTTCCCGGTTCGAACCACAAATCATGACAATTTAAAAGAAAGAAAAACGCATTTTACTGTTGTCATGACAACACATCAAGTCAAGTCCTCATTTTAACCCTCAACTTTGATCTTTTCCTAACCGACTGCTTTTTTTGTGTTGAAACCTAACCGGGGCGCTTAGGGAATCTCCTAGAAAGTCCTACGTAATTGATGCTCACAAATAACTAGTGTAATAAATGAAATGATTTGCTCTTTACGAAGAGGCGTCTCTGAAACTGAGAATTCTCCATTAAGGAGGCTGATGTAGGAGACATATGTGCGACACGCTATGTCCAAACAAAGATCCCGTTTTATTTTCATTAAAAAGGGGGAAAATAATGAAGAATATTACCGTGAGTAAGTCTGCATAATGGGATGTTGCACAAAAACTGGAAAAAAAAAAAAAATGAAAAAAGGATAGCGGTTACGATAGAGTACGTCATCCCTGTGAAACTGTCTTACCGTCACATCAGACGCCGCACGCGACCGGGCGCCAACACAAAACACCATTTCTCCTTCGGCCCTCTGAACGCACGCAGCCCGATTCTTACTGAGTCACAGTTTTCACATCGCGTCTCGCACCGGACCGCCGAACGCAATCTGACGATAACTCGGTGACCTTTTTAACTTCACAAAACATCACGTACAATCACCGTCTCTTTAAAAAAAAAAAAAGGCGGCTCACCGAAAAAGTCGGCCCCGCCTCCTCTTGACCGGACCCGTGGATGAGATGGGAATCGAGGGCTCTTGTGCGGAGAGGGGGAGGGCGAGGGGGGGGGCGTCCCCGTGTGATCACTGACAGTGCAAATAGGCAGAAAAGCCATTTCAACCCCCAGGAAATGAGGAGGCAGCGACTTGTGGAGGCCTCTCGAAAATGACACTTATCTGCCAATCAGAGGAGGAGGTGAGGTGAGGTTGGGGAGGGGAGGGGGGGGGGGATCTGAGATAAGGAAAAGAAGATCGCAGGTGAAGAGACACAAGGAGGTGAGGTGTTGGGCGAAACGGAGTGGGACGGGGGGGGGGGGGGGGGGTGAGGAGGAGGTAATAGATTGCTGCCGAAAAAGCACACGTGGATCATGAAAGAAGAGGAAGCGAGAGAAAGCCGGCCGTGACTCACGAGGATAGAAAGTGCGTGCGAGTGTGTGGATGTAATAGAAAGAGAACATCAGACTTCTTTTCTTTTTTTTTTTTTTTTTTCAATTGGTGAAGATACCAATTTCGCCTCAAAGTGAACATTAGATGAAAATGTCATCTCCATACAGGTAATTTACTCGCCCCTGCTTAAAATGTGCTCTCGGAAATGCTAAAGGTCAGGCGAGAGGAGGCTGATGGCTTTATGCGCGGAGTAATGACGAGTGGGAAAGAGCGGGCGGAGAAAAAAAAAATCCCTCTAAATAAAATAAAAATGGAAGATCGTAATAAAATATATACAAACCATCCTAAATATTATGGATCCTTAAATATGTAAGACTCAAGATATTGTGAAATAAATGATCACGATAAAGTGATATATCAATTTTTTAATTTTTTTTTAAAAAGCCCAGTTGCATATTATATAATTCTTATTTTCTTACTATTTGATTGGTGGTTTTTTTTATTTTTATTTTTTATATCACAAGTCTCCTTTTTCAGACTGATCGCTTGGACAAACGCAGCATGCTACAGGGACGGCTTATGATAACTTTTAACTTTTTGCTTTCTAACGATGAGCTAACGTTTGCAGGGTGTGCCGGACATTTGAGAACAAAGTCTGCGTCAAGAAGCCACGAGCCAACAATTAAAATAACGTCATGCAAAATCGCAAGGGCATAAAAACTAAAAATGTTCCCGACGGCCTCGTCTTCCCCTCTGACATATTTTTTTGAATTCGGCAGCTGTCGCTAGTGCTCAGCGCAAAAACAAAGAGTGCTGGACTGTGACGTCAAAATAAAAGTCGTCGTGGAGAGACTTTTTACAAACTATTTCTGCGACGAGATGAAAATCAATTCGGTGTCATAATCGCGACTCTTCATGACAACGCATTTCCATTTTAATAACTGCCATTTAACGGTTTATTATGATGCCACAGCGTATATCATTTGAAAAGAAAAAAAATATTAACGATGACTAATTTTTCGACACTCAGTGGCTCTGTAAAATACGTTATGAAAAGCACACTAGATAATGACACAAGAGAATGAATTTCAATAGACAGGGAAATACCAATCATCCGTCGCGACGACAAATTATTTATTTTTTTGTGTGTGTGTGTTTTGCCCGGTTGGAAAACAAAAGTGTACAAATGTGCCTTGTGCCCCCCCCAGTATGTACCGGGCCTTTATTTCCCTGCAGGAAAACATTCTCCTCTGGCAAGCTGGGTGGCTCAGATAAGCAAGTGTGCTGTCAACTCAGCACCTTGGCTCAGTGGTGGAAAACAGTCCAATCAATACATCATTAATCATCAGTTTAATGTGGCCGAGCCCCGATGTGGACAAGCATTAAAATGGAGGGATTAGTGGGAGCGGAAATGAGCTTGACGGCCCGCATGTGAAGTCGGAGAGCTCCGGTTAAAAATAAATAAAAAAAATAAACACACACACAAAAAAAAAAAAAGAGACTCCAGATAAATGATGAGAGGGGAATTTGCTCCGAGCGCCGAACCCGACCTGACGGACGGTCGCCCGAGGGAGGGGGGGGGGGTTCGTATCGACGGCCGCCTTTTGCAAAACGCGTCCGCGTTCAATCTCGCGCGCGTCAATTACTGTATTTCATCTCCCCGACTATTTATTTATTTCCCACGTTGAAAGGGTGACTTCACGGCGCGAGTGCATCCCGTCGTTACCGCGTTCGCCGCAGCCGGCATCTTCGGCGGGCTGTAAAAGCCGGCGATCCATGGCCCGCCGCTCGTCCGCGGGGGAGTTGTAACGCGAGATTGATCCCCGTCGCCGACGCAAAGATGGCCGAAGAAACTGAAGCATCGGTAAATTAGCTGCCCGTATTTTACTCGCATGAGGCTTCGGTGGAAATAAACACGCGTGTGTTGCTCGATCTTGTATTTGAGTCGCACGAACAAACTTGAATTTCCACTCGGGCCGCGCCACTGAATAATGAATACGGAGCACTCCAAACCGGCGTCCCGTCGGACCGTCTGGTGCCGTTTGTGCTCCTGCTGCGGGACGGAGGGGGGGGGGGGGGCACCGTTTTCACTCCGCTATCAATTTTTCACGATTTTGTCGAAAGCCGTAGACTTTACACTCCGGTTTTCCTTCGGTACAAAAGAAGCGCCGGTAAAAGTCAAACATTTGTCTCGACTGCCCTCTTTAACACGTCTTAATTGGAGCGAGAGGAAATGCAATGTTTACTGGAGGCAAACTAACCCAGTGAACCTGGCAGCGAGTATGGTTTTTTTTTTTTTTTTTTTTTCTGTGACTCATAATCTCAATGTCCGCTTGAACTCTGCACGAACCCAACCAAATAAATGGACATGGGATAATGATTCTCGTCTACGCGTGAAAGAATGCAGATGGCAGAAAATATCAAATCAAGCAGCTTTTTTGTTTATTTATTTTTATTGTTAGCAAAAATTTTGAGCCAAATCTGACAGTACTAAGTTGAGATTGACCCACAAACCTCCCGATGACCGGTTTCGGCAGACCCCCTTTTGTCGGCGCGCCTTTCCCTTTCGGCGAACTTTCTGTCCTGCTGGGGTCTCTCGCTCATCGCCGCAGACGTCCTCGCCGGGCCGATGTTTACGCCTCCCCCCTCCCTCAGCTTTTCTGGAAGCGCGGGGTGGGGGTGGGGGGGTGGGGGGGTCAAAGTGTGTCATCTTTGTATTACACGGGGACTCGATGTTTTCCTGAAACCGAGCTCAAAGTGAAAGCTGATTAACCCATTGGCCGACAAGCGTTAGCCGGCGGAGGCGGATCACACGTGAAAAGGTTTCGACGTGGCCTTTTGTATTGAGGGCGGCACAGATTTAGTCGCTGGACAATTCCACCCTTCCAATCCCCCCCCCCCTTCTGATAAAAGTTAACCCCTCGATCTCTGCCGGGGGGGGGGGGGATGTGCCATGCACTTCCAATGACCCTCTCCAAAAAAAAAAACATCGGAGCTTTCCATTCCCGTCACCATCACACCTACGTGACAGCCCCCTCCCAAAGAGCTGAAGGGGGACGGTGGGGGTGGGAGGGGGGGGGGTACAATTATCCATTGTCAACATCCTCTGGAGGATTTTCACAACGCAGCACTGCCGAAAATCCAGGCTCGTTTTAGGAGCGTACGCCCGACGAATTCACCGGTTCCCAGTTTTCCAAGTAACGTCGACGAGTCCTCGATGTCACCGAACCTCCAAAAAGCAAATTGAGAAACACTTTTTTTTTTTTTTGCTACTGAAATGTTGCCCAAAAAATAATAAAGTCATATTATATATTAGATAAAACACAGTAATTTGCATTGCGCGTCAGAGTCTACGATAAATTAGACGTTTGCGCGTGCACCGTTGCCGACGACGAGTCCAAGACTCTCTGAAACCGCGTCGCTCGCCCCTCGGC
The DNA here is from genome assembly GCF_029030835.1 of Brachyistius frenatus. Classification (NCBI taxonomy): domain Eukaryota; kingdom Metazoa; phylum Chordata; class Actinopteri; family Embiotocidae; genus Brachyistius; species Brachyistius frenatus. Next base: position 452,650 of record NW_027210822.1, on the reverse strand, counting down.
GGCGGTAAAGCGCCGACCGCGGTTCGAGGACGTGGCGCGAACGGGTGTCGGCGACGTTTGAAGTCTGATCCACAGATCTGGGAGGGGGGCGGGGGTGGGTGGGAACTCCGACTCACGACTTCTAGCGCCGGAAGGATCTGCCGCGAAGGTCGAAGGGGCCGGGACACCGCAGGGCACCTTGAAAGGTCTCGGAGAGTTCGCGCGTCGGTCGGAGCTGTCGAAGAACCAGCAGCAATGTTTGGCATTAAGTTACGGCTGTATGCGAAACCCTCTGCAATGATTTCCAACTCTGACAGGAGGAGCGCACTAGAAACGAGTTCGCTTGTAATCTTTAATTACAAGTAAAAAAAAAATTACAAGTTGTGTTGATGACACACTTTATACTCTATAAACCCATTATATATATATATATATATATCAGCCTTTTGGTAAAAAAAAATAAAATAATAATAATAATATATATATATATATATATATATATATATTTTTTTTTTTTTTTTTTTTTTACCAAAAGGCTAACGCGCTTCTCGAATTTGTATTGAGTTCAGTATAATGTTTCCATTTCTGAATTGAATTCAACCTTTTCAGGTTATTGTGTGTCCTTATTAATAGTGGAATCGTAACATGTAAGCGAAGCCAGTGGTTTTATTAGGCAAATTAAAGAGTTTTAGATTTAAATCGTTCATTTTCTGTTTTCTGTGTTAATATATTTTTAATTGAATGAATTTCACATAAAATAAACATTTATTTTTGTCCCCTGGTCTCCATCCAGATCAATTTTTTGGCATCATCATTATGTGTCCTATAATTCTTTTATTTTCTTTCTTTGCAACGAGCACTACAAATTCCACTCTGTTTTTTTTTTTTTTTTTTTTAATATCTTCATCTTTCCAATTTTTATGGTAAGTAGAGCCACATTGTTTAACCCCGGTTGGGAAAACACAGTTATATTACATAATTGCCTGCCAAATAGATGTTGACAGTACATTTAGTACAAAATCCCGACTGGCTGATTTCCAGTAAACTTTATGTTTTGCAAAGGCCAACGAATGAAAGCGTCTTAAACCATTAGCACTTACATGACTAATGTATTTCTGCAGTTCCTGTGTTTATGACTTTCACATTACGGTATGAGCCCCAGTGGAGCCGGAGCCCTGCGGCCAAGCATCGGGGGGAGGGGGGGGGGGGTGATCGACTTTCACGGGCCCCCACACTTTGGCAACCGACCAGATCTCGGCCATCTTTCCAGTGTTTTGGCATTGTCCCGTGGTGTGTAGGGGCTGTTATCAACAACTAATTAATGTGTAATGAATGGGCTTTTTAAAAGGGGAGCGGGATAACAAATGTGTTGCGGATTCGGAGTGCTGCACTAATAAATCAAAGGAGGTGACTGTAAACACGCAGCGCTCTCACGCCCCCCCCCCCCCCCCTCCCCTCCCCTACCCCCACCCCACCCCACTTCACGAGCGAGCCGTCTTCCGCGGCGGCCGGAGTTCGAAGCTGCGACCTTTTTTGACGCGACGTTTCCGTCGCGAGCGTCGGAAGGGTCCGGTCGCTGAAAAAAAAAAAAACAAAAAAAAAAAAAAAGGCGAGGACGCGGGGAGAAAAACAGTTGACCCCCGTGACTTCTCCCTTTAGCGCGGATGTCGTAATTGAGACGGACGTTCGGTGACGTCGCCGTCGGCGGGGAAAAAGCCGGTTCGAAGAAAGCGGTCGCAGGTAGAGCTTCTTTTTTTTTTTTTCATTCATTTTCATCGCTTCCAATTCTCCCTCCGATTAATCAGCTAATGTTGCAGCTGTTACTGCGACTGCTTCAGCACATGTCAAACATCTCTTCTATCCTCCCCCGCCGCCACCGCCGCCGCCACCGCCACCACCACCACCACGTCTCATATACAATCTGAAAGAAAAATGACAATTTGTTGCCATCTGGTGCGACTTAAAACCCGGCTTCCGCCCGCTTCCGCCCGCTTCCCCCCTCCCACCACCACCACCACCCCACCCCCCCAAGTCCTACCACCATCAGCCTCATTTGAGGACTGACAAAAGGGGGCAAATGGAGGAATCGACGCTGGGAAGCCAACTGGGAACCGTGAATCACATCCTCGCTCATCAAGTCCCAATTGCACAGAGTGAGCCCCGTTCACACAGATGAGGCCGTTTGCGAGTCTCTCAGCAGGCCTCATCAAGCGGAGCTTGTACCGCTCTAATACACGTGAGGCGCTCCGTTTACCTCCCGCCGCCACCAACCAGCCACCCCGTTATTACACAACCCCACGCACACTGCCACGCTGAATGGACGGCAGATTGAAGGAGGCAAGTGCTCTCTCTGTGTGTGTGTGTGTGTGTGTGTGTGTGTGTGTGTTAACGCATGTACTTCACGTGTCGGTACGTACTGTAAAATACTTTTTTTTTTTTTTGTGATCCCAGAACACCCGCTCGCACGTGAGCGGACAGACTCGCCCGCCCCCCCCCCCCCCCCCCCGTCGAAAGGGTCGCTCGAAGAATGCGCACGCGCTCGTTAAAGGTGTTTGTGATTTCATTTTTTAAATTTTTTTATTTTTTACATTAGCTAATTTGAAAGCTGTTAATGAAGCGTAACGTCGTGAATTCCCGGTTGGGAGGCAAAAAAAAACAACAACAACAAAAACGTGTTGATTACCGCGAGGAGGTGTCGAAAAGAAGAAAGGGCGGCGGCGCACGGCAGAGGAGGGAAGCGAGGCGAATCGACGTCGCGGAGGGTCGCCGAAACGACGCGAAACCTGAAAGCGATTGACGCCGCCGACGACGGCAAGAAAAAGAGTGTTTTTAAATCAGCCGGAATTAATGGGAAATGGGGACAAAAGTGAAAGCAGGCGCCGAAGCTGCCAAAATGTTAAAAGTTTCTCAGAATTACTTTGTCGGAACCATCGGGGAAAAAAAAAACGTCGGTGGCCTCTTTCCCCCGTTACCTTTCCAAGGCAACGGGCCGCTGCTGATTTTTTTTTCTAAACTTCCCAAAAGCCGACGAGTCCGACGTCCAAACCTTCTTGAAGCCGTGACTAACCAGCTGTGTGTGCGTGTGTGTGTGTGTGGAGGAGGGTGGCGGGGAGGTGGCGGGGGAGGGGGGGTGAGCCGAGGAGAGGGAGGGAGGGAGGGGGGGGGGCGACAGACGAGCCAAGCTTCCTTCATGTTCTTTCTTTTCGCAAGTATTTCTGTCACTTTTAGTGTAAAACTATAAATGCCTCGCGGGCCGAGCTGTCCGGGAAGGTGGACATCGTCCAGCTGCCCCTCGCGCTGGCCGGCTTTTCGTCCCGCCGCCTCCGCGCGCGCGCCCGTCGAGAGCGACTGAGCTTTCGGGCTCAGACGACAAGCCGTGCGAACGCGTCGCGCTCGGAGACTCACAACGCGGAAACAGACAATGGGCTTTACGCGTGTGCTCATTACAGTAGATCCACCATCCATCACGCGATGCCTCCGGGGAGGCCGTCCGGTTGGCCCCCCCCCCCTCGCCTCCCCTCCCCACCTCCCCACATTTATCCTGCAGGGCGCCGACAAGCCCGAAAGCTACAGAAATATGCATCAGCCACAAGAGAACAAGGAAGCCCTGCAACAGATGACCTGAATCCCGCCCCCACCCACCCACCCGCCCGTAAAAAGTCTTCGATCTACTTCTTGTTGAACTAACTTTATTATTAAAAAAAACAAAAAACATGAATGGTGCTTTGTTTTAAAGCGCCATCGACATGACTTCGGGTCGGTGTCGTCGCTGCAGGCAAATCTGGAAAGTTGAGCGTTTGAGGCAGAGCGGAGAGTTACCTCAAATCTGTACGTTGGGACACTACGAGCTTCCATCTGGTGCGCTGCGTGATGACGTTGCATTTTTTTTTTCTTGGTGGGGGGGGGGGTGGGAGAAACCCCAGCCATAATCACCTTCGTCGTGGTGATCAAGGATCGTTGGCACAATCCTGAGTTTTCCATTTAAAATGTACCCAACGATGCGCCATCTGTCGCTCGACGGCGCTTCGTTCGTCGCAGGCATTAAAGGGCAGAGACGCAGAGGAATAACACAACATTTGGGAGTGTCAGAAGAAGAGATGAGCGCAGCTCGTGCACGTTAATCCGAACCCGTTTGAAACTAATGACGGCGCCTCGATCCCGCCGCCACCGAGCAGTCGCGCGAATCTTCTCAGTCGTGATTCCCCCCCCCCCCGTGAGCGAGAGAGAAAAAGGAATGAATCCGCCGCGGGTATTTCTGTCCCTTCGATCTTCGGGATGTTTTAAACGTTCGCCGTGTTCCTTGTTCAGTGTTTGCTTTTGTGCTTTGATTCGACGCCGACAGTCCTTTGAATATTTTCCCTCTGCGGCGCGCGGAACGTTTTCCTCCGAGATCACCCCGCGTTTATTTAGCACACGACTGAAACCGTCGTTTCGAAAATCTCCATTGAAGCGTATTCACCAATGTATTACCTCTGAAATACACGGGGAGGGAAAAGAAAAAAAAAAAAAAAAAAAATTTGAAGTTCACACCGGGGCTGTCCCACTTTTCTCCGTTACTCAAGACGTTTCAGGTATTCAGCCGTACTAACGCTGCGGAATCGAAGGCGCCGTGGGCGCAAAATAATGAAATCACTTTGGAGGTATAAGCAGACTAAAAAAAAGACTATTATATTACAGCTCAGGTGGCTCTCTCGCTTTATCTATGCAGCCATTTTTTGTTTTGCTTTTTTGCGTGTTTCTGTACTTTTGCAGGGAAATAACGTCTGATTATACTCTGAGTCTTTACTGATTAGATTACGATTCACCTGAAAAACAGTTCGGTTGCACGAAGCGTCTTGACGCCGGTTAGAAGGGCAAAGTGTGACCCAGGTATTTTCTCTTCCTGGGATTTTACCGACGGTCCCTGAACGCCTCAGTTGCTGACCGGTGGCTGACGTCACAAGCTACAGATGAACGTGCAGGCAGGAGGTAGATGCTCCAATTTACCAATGTTACCTAAACGTTTCGTACCTGGGCTGCCGGTGGACGCCAGCTCGACGGAGAAGCCTCTGGTCCCCACCCTGGTAATTCATTTGAAAAGAGGGAAATAAGTGATTAAATCTACCTGGGCAACAAACCGTCTTTTGATTTGACTTGGATTGGAAGATATTTGTTTGAAGGCGTTTGTTGCAATTCATTTTGGTTACGGTGCGTTTTTTTTGGTTCCACGACGAACTTGACTCGCTTCAGGAAAAAACCCCTCACCGGCCGGGATTCACGCTGCGGTCGTGCTGTCGGCGTTTCGGGTGAATTTATTCCCATTTTGTACTTCTCGACCTTCACGGCTCTGAATTCAGTGTCGAGCACGTTATTTTTCAGCATTAAACATAATTTTCAAGAGACAAGTTCATGAGTCTGAGGACTCCGTGTGACTTGTAGATTGTGTCTTACTGTGCCTCCGATTTTTTTTTTTTTTTGGGTCTGCGTGTCCATAAAGAGCACCGAACAGATATTGTACATTAATTCTACGACTGGGTAGCGCATGCACATAACTCTGCGCTGCTCTCTAAAGTGCCGGCAGTAATAAAGTTCTCGCATTCGGAGGGTCAGTGGGGCTTGATGAGCGGAGAAATTACGCCGTTTCTCATTTTGATGAATGGGCGGATTCCCGTCATTGTTATGTTCTGCCATATTAGTTATTTTCCTGCAGTGGATAAAGGGCTGATGCGTGCGTTTTCTCAGCCCCTCCCGTTTGAGTGCCTACTTATCGTCCCGATATACGGTGTGATTCGACAGGTTAAGGTGACGTATGTGTTGTCAGAGGATGAGTTAAGGTGAAATAAAATGATCGAACAGCCTGTCATTTTATTATGCTGCATGTTTGTGGGGACAAATATATTTTAAACACTTTATTTGGATATTTGAGAGATGATGTCTGATTTACTATCAAGGCTACTATGTTACCATTTTTGTCCTGTTAAATTGAGTAATATTTGCATTTAAAGCTGCTGATTTTGTAAGATGTCATAAATACAAAATAAAAATGTCAGTTTCAGGTTGCTGGTATGGATTGCGCCGACTCATGCTGCGTTTATATGTTGTGTAGGTCGTGGAAGTTCATGTTTGGTTGGATGTTAAGCAAATACATTGTGATTTTAGTCACGTAGAGTTTGTCTTGGTAACTTAGATTACAGCCTACGACTGAGGAAATGTCTCGTCTTTTCTCTCCGTGACTTTGTATTTCCTGCGTTACCCTCCTGTTAGTTTGCTAAATTGTTATACTCTGTGGCTTCCAGACGCCGTCCACGTTGCTGTTGCCTAGCAACACTGTTTTTACGACTTAACCACTTGGACACTAAAATGGAAGAGTGAAATAGTTACACTGACATCATTTGTAATCAAACATTTTTGTACTAATAAGAAAAAGAAAAAAGAAAAGAAAAATACCTTTCTTTCTATATACGTATCTATACGCTGCTTCAATTTGGACCGTTTTATACCAAAATACACAAATTCTGAAATAATAAACAGACAGAACATCCCTTTAAGTTTCTCATCACGACTTGGCTTGTTTAAAAGCTTCCATCTGCGTTGATTTTATTCATCTGGATTTGTTTTTCTCCTGGCTGCTATTTGGTGACGATTACTCATCGCTATTATTAGTCATTATTATTGAGGAAGCCGATCGGTTCGGTGGCACAGCTTCTTCACTGCTACAGGAAAAAAAAGGGAACGAGTCTGAAACACTCTGAAAACTCTGCTGTGGAACGACACAGATTGTGAAACACATCAGGAAGTCAAATCTAAATACGTTTTTTTTTCAAATGTCACGAGCAAAAGATTAATATTGACTGAGGGAAATTAAGGCTCTTGGAGGTTGTAAAAATAAAAAATAAAAACCCGGCACATATTAGACGGCTGAGATTGAAAAGGCAGCGAGAACTCATTCAATTTCCCATCTGCCTCTCTCGGTTCCTCCATTCAATATAGTTTTGGGTTGCAAAGGGTATTTTACTGGCATGACGCTGGTAGAATACGGCAAAAAAACAACAAAAGGTGGCAGAAACATTTACCACCGGCCAACATCGCAGCGTGAACCCTGCGAGTATTTACTCTCGTATTGTTGCCAGATTTCCTTCCGTGACAACAGTAAACACATTTTTCGCGCGTCGTGGCTCGTTATTGAGCGTCAAATCTGTGTTATTCACGTCGGTCCTGCTTTCCTTCCTGCGTCTCGAACCCCCCCCACCCCCGCCCCCTCCACCGTTTCACACATTTAGCCAATTACAAACACGAGGAAATCAAATCTGCCTTTTAAATCCACTCCCTTGGTCATCTGCCGGGTTTAGAGGGACGCCATTAGTTCTCCACCTCTGGGCTTAAGTTTCAATTGCATTAAAAGGGCCTCGGCCGGGGCGGGTCAATTAGATTTGTGTTTAAACGCAGCTGCTCTTGAAGGACCGCTGTTGTTTGACTGCGAAGATACTTCCCAGGAAACATCGGAGGTTTTCCTTGTTTTACCACGTGTGTGTGTGTGTGTGTGTGTGTGTGTGTGTGTGTGTGTGTGTGTGTGTGTGTGTGTGCGCGTTCGCATGATCGCGTCTGTATTTGACGATGGTTTCCGTTTAGCGTTACGCGCCCTCTCTCGCGCGCCGGCGGGGGGGTTCAAGGGTCGTCGGCTAAGACGGAGCCAACAGGAAACGACATCTGCTGTCCGACGCTCTGACGAGGATGGATTGCATGACTGATGGGCATCATGGGGTTCGCGAGTCGTACGGCGCTCGCCGTTGAGGTCGGCAGGGGTCAGAGCCCCTCTGGAACTTTGTAACTCCAGGAAGCCAATCAACTTCAAACAGCCGGCTGATCATCTGGGAGGGGGGGGGGGTAATTACAAATCAAATCGACTCCTCAATTCAGGTTGGAGTGCCCCCCCTCCCCCGTCTCTCTTTTCGCACAAAAACAAGAGGCCGCTTCCCGTTTTTATCTCGGCTGCATTCATCCCGTAATTGTGATGGAAGACGTTTTCCTCCAGTAACGGAGTAAACAGGACAACATGATACACGGACTCATCACGCGTGTGTGTGTGTGTGTGTGTGTGTGTGTGTGTGTGTGTGTGTGTGTGTGTGTGTGCGTGCGTGCGTGCGTGTTGAGTGCCAGCTGACGAACACAGCAGCCCGCGGAGGGCCAGCTGCCTCCAGAATACAGTGGCGGCCTTTGTAGGAAACGGTTAAACTGCATTCACCCTGCGTGGTACAACATGTAGCGGCGCTGCATTATAAACGGGCCTCTCGGCGTGGCGCGGTGTGACGGCGGACTTCGGGGGCGTTTCCTTTTTTAAGTGGCGGTGCTCTGTGTGTTTGTCAGTCGGTCCTCAGGATGACATGCGGGCCACTTAAAGCCAGCTGGCCGGACTGTACGGCGATCTGGGCGAGCTCGTTAAAAGGACGGACGGCCTCGAAAGGCGACCGGCTTTCTCAAATTACCCCGGCGTGGCGAAGGGAGAGGAGCGCCAGCCGCTCTCCGGCGCGGCTTTTACTTTAATTGCGAAAGGCGACGACGGAACCGGCCCGTCCTAAATCTTCCGCACTCGTTGGGCGCAATTTCACGGATGAGGAACAGAGAAAGAGCGTCACCCCTCCTGCATTGTGTACATCTGCTTCACGTCGGGTCCCTCCCCCCCCTCCTCCCACAATGAGCCGTGCAGGATGTCCTTACACGCTTCCATCGCTGCGTTTCTCAGGGGTATCAGTGTAAAAAAAAAAAGAAAAAAAAAAAAGAAAAGAAAAGAAGAACATCCTATAATTTCTCCTCTCCGGGCGCTCTTTCAATTACAACCTTTCAATTTAAAATACTAGAAGATCTCTGTCCTCCGTATCTCCGGTCCGGCGGAAAACGGGGTGTGAATTTATGGAAAGGTCAGAATTAAATTAGAAAGGATGGCACCTGCAGAGCGAGCCGGCGTCCAAATGACCGTCACTTCATAAAAAAAAAAGTTACAGAGATGTGCGGCTGGGTGGCTCTCTCGGATTTGTTTCCATTAACAATGGAGGTTATGGAGAGCGTTATATGCATTTTCACAGTGCTTGAGTAACTGATACGCCGTCTCCCCTTATCCCTTTAAGCCCTCCGAGTGTCAGAGCATGTTGAAAAAAAGGCATGTTGGCAATAAAAGAAATTTAAAAAAAAAGAAGCCATAGATAAGACTGCAGCCTCTTTTTTTTTTGGGGGGGGGGAGCAGCTGTCAAATAAAAAGGCTCGACGACAGACTGCTTTTCAGCACAAGTGCAGCTGTGAATGTGAATAGTGTTGGAGTGCAACGTGACACGCAGTCATCCCACACAGCTGATGCCGATATGTGTGTGTGTGTGTGTGTGTGTGTGTGTGTGTGTGTGTGTGTGTGTGTGTGTGCGATTCGATATAAGTACAGTATCTGTTTTTATGCACTTACAGAGGCCGTTAAACGCCGCACGCCTCCCAGCTAATTATTCCATCATATGTTACACGCCGCCGCCACTTTGAACACATCGCCGCGCTCGTGCATTTATTCGCGAGCCTCACTTTACCTCATCGACGGTGCCGGTGTTGGATTTTCTCCCGTCGTCCCGGTCACCGACATATTTCCAGCGTGGGAAGTGAACCCGTCTGTTCAAAGACTTGCTTTGTCACCGTCATTATTTCCCGTCTGTTTACGGGTCACATTTGATTGACGGCAGGTGGACCAACCAGAGCCTCAAAATCTGTCCAGTCATCAGAAATGAAGACTTTTTCTTCTAATTGAAAGAGAATATATTAACATCGTATGCAGCGTGATGCAAATACGTTGCATCTGAACAAGTCAACGCTTTGCTTCGCTGACAACGCAGCGCAACCTGCGTTGTTGTTTTTTGCCCTACGGTGTGATTTTTAGGGAGGAATTTCTCCCCGTTATGATCAGTGGCTGAATACGAGTCAGAAAAAAAAGTGTAAGCATTTTAAGAAGCACTTTCAACATTGTGTTATAAAAAAAAACGACAACTTGAAAAACGACAAACAATCCGAACTGGAAAAATATTTCAGCCAGATCGTAAACAAACGTAAAATATCGGTACTCGGTCGTACGTCTTTGCGTGACTGAGAGAAAGTACTGATCCGTTTGTCGGTGGGCTAGATATTCATCGAGTCCAAATGGCCCCAAAAACAAACCGAAATGGTCTTTTTTCTGACAAAGATAATGTCCGGACAGATGCGACGTAAAGGAATGAAAAATGACGGTCGTGTTCGACGACTTGTTGTTTTATCGCTTGTAGGGTCTCAACGTGGACAAAAAAAAAACTACCAACGCAGTAATCTGGGATACGTCACGACACGAAGACGACCGGCTTCGTAAACGTCGGCTAAAATAATCGGTATCGCTGATGGAGCGACTTTCTTGAAAGATTTGGCAACTTTTAGGCCCTTTCGAGCGACTTTTGTTTTTTTTAAGTACCAAGCAAACGCGTCTTGAAGGGGTTTCAATATTATCGCATTTCTCCACGTTCCTGCGGTCCACTCGACCGACGGCAGATTCAGTCGACCAATCAGCAGCCAAATAGGAGCGTATATTAGCCGTAAATGGGCCAACGTGACGACCAATCACTGATCCCCGCTGCTCGCTGAGGCGGTTCTTTTTGAATTTGTTTTTAAAAAGTTGTAAAGTTTTACAGGTGAGGCCACTGCAGAGTCTGTAGTCTTGGACAAAAATCCAAGTAGAAAGTCGTTGAAATTAGATGCAGTTTAAACGTGTAAATACGTTGGTTACATACGAAATTCAAAATTGGCGCGTGACATCATCCAACAGCTCTCTGAGCAGGTTTATTTATTTTTATTTATTTTTTCTGCTGCGCAGCGTTGAGAATCGTTTCCTCGGCTTGTTAACACGGCGAGGTGAAAGACTATTTTTCAGACTCTGTTACTGCACCCGTCATACACAGTGATGCACGCTGCAGTCTGATCAGAACATAAATCAGACCGCTGAATTCTCAAACGGTCTTCAGCTGAACATTTGAAGGCTTTTTTTCTTTTTTTTTGACAGCGCTATCCGATAGTATTCGTCTTTCGTTCACAACGGCGTCGCTTCGGTGCAAAAAATATAATAAAAATTAAAAAAACGGACAGAAGGAACGATCGCCGCACGCGTGGCGGTGGGTGTTGCATTGCAATAACAAACGTAAACCCTCTTTTTTTTAAAATTATTATTATTTTTTTTTCTCACATTTATTGCTAAACTACCATTCTTCCCGTGGATATTATATTCCTGTGTGTGTGTCTGCCTCTCCTCTCCGGCTCTCGCTGATGGAGGCGACACTAGGGAGCACACTTACTCCAGAAATGAGAGGACGACGGAGGGAGTAAAAGGAGGAGGAGGAGGGAGAGGGAGGAGGCTCAGGGCGAGAGAATGAAAGGAGAGAGAGAGAGAGAGAGAGAGAGAGAGAGACAGGAAAATGAAAAAAAAAAAAAAGAAGAAGAAGAAAAAAAAAAAAGAGTGTGAGAGAGAGAGAAGCTGTGTGTGCAGCTCGGTATCGGGCTTTGTAGGCTCGATGGAGAGCGAAGGGAGATCAGAGGCTGAGGGAAGTGAGTGTGCACTAGTGTGTGTGTGTGTGTGTGTGTGTGTGCGCGTGTGTGTGGTGTGTAAAAGGGGAAACCGCGGTGTGAGGCTTGATTTCATTACCGAGGCTAATCAGGTCCATATACTTTAAGTGCTGCTTTAATTTGTCTAATCTCTGCAGGATATAGCCGCTGCCCCTCCGGCTATACATGGCTGCTTTAGCCTGAAAAGCTGTCAAAGAGCAGGCGGACGCGCACCGGCTCCGACCCTGGGGGACAGAGGACAGCGTCCCTCTCACATTAACACGTGCATATTGACATCAACACACACACACACACACACACACACACACACACACACACACACACACACACACACACCGGGGCCTCCACGCCGTCGCGTTGTCGCGTCCAACGCTGACTCAGCGTTTCGAAATCGCGAACTATTTCTTTTTTACTCTTAGCACGTACCGCAGCTACCCTCGCAAAGCATGTATTGTTACGTGCCGTACGTATACCGTGTGTTTCCCCCGCCGACGGGACCTCCCTCTCCCCATACCTATCAAGCCGGCCGTTTTGGCTTCTAGTCCATTTTCTGTGTGTGTGTATAGCTCTTGTGCTGCTGCTGACTAAGCAAAACGTCCGATCACCCGTCCCAAAGCAAATGACATAAGTGTCATTGACGTGCGGCCCCGCTAGGAGGTCCAGCTTTGGGAAGGAGGTGTCACACGTAGACGAGCGAATCTAAATTGAGATATTCTGGCCTTTAAGATGGCAGGTTTGCTTTAAAAAAAAAAGTGCCACGAGTGCCAGATGGCTTTCCGAACTCGAGGCGAATCACAAGAGGGTGGAGATTTAAATGTGTTTGACAAGTTCAGCAAAAACAGCCCCGAAAGAGTGCGTGCGCGTTTATTTACTTCAGACACAATTAGTCGATAAGTGCCGGAGGTCCGCCGAGCCGTTTCACGTCGGCGTCGCCCCCCCCTCCCTCATCTCAGCATTGCCTGTTGGTTTTAAAGAGGCGGCGGGGGCGGGCAAACGTTGACATTAACATGAGCTACGCACAGAACTGCGGTTACGACCAAATAAGCGCAATAAAAGTCCAAGATGAAGCTGACGACGGACAAACGTCGACCTGAAACTGGCGAAAACCGAGCCGCAATAAACCGAGCCGTGCGCGTCCGGTGTCGCCCCTCATCTCAGGCTGGGTGACGCGTCGGTGTTTCGTCCATTAGACACCGTCGCGCGTTGGTTTTTAAAGAGGCGGCAGGACGAGCGAAGGGCTGAAACTGTTGGTAAGTGCTCTTATATATAAAACAAAACAAAACCAAAAAAACGTCTGGATGAAATGTTTCTAGGGACCCGTGAGGTTGCGGTCAGGTTACTGGGATGCAATTTGGGGGAAGCAGGAAAGTTCGGTTCCATTACAACAATGGACGCTACAAAAACGTACCTGGACTCCCGCGTCATCCGACTTTGCCAGGATGTTGACGGCGAGTAGCTCGCATCGTATTTTGGTTGGGCTCAGTTCAGAAAGTATCTTCGCACGGATGGAGACCGCGGTAAGCCGAGTCTTTCTGCGACGTAGATTTATAGCAGTCGCGATAAGAAAAAAAACAATAAATACCTCCACACCTCCGTCCCATGGTCTGCTTGAAGGTCCCTCCGGTTCTGGTAGATCTCCTGTCGTAAAACAAGACAAGAGAGAGCAATTTCCGTTTAGCATCGGCTGGCACGACGTGTTTTGGGTTGAATACAAGTCGTCATTGACACCGTGCGATATTCCTCTGAAACTGCCGTGAAAAAAATACCGAGAAAGAAAACGGCAACCTCTGGTTCATTTTTTTTTTTTTTTTTTTTTGAACACTTGCCAAATCAGGACCACTTAGTCGGCGTAACATGCGGAGGTTTTAAGTAGATCACCGCTGTAGTTGAGCGCGTTAGCTTGTTCAGAAACCAAGGCACCGGACAAATAAAGGTTTCGGATAAACTCAGAATATCTCACAGTAATTATGAGTAGCCAACACAATTTCAATTATCCAATCCGGCAATAAATCCATCTGGTTTCTGACACAATTTCAAAGAACAACCGTCTTCCACAGCGCCACGCACGGCAAAAAAAAAAAAGATCCAATACAATGTGCCGCATGGGCGTCCGTGTCATCGCGTGACCCCCAGGCCGCCGCACTCTTCAGACCCGACCACTCCAGAGCCGCATTTACCAGCCGGCGGGCATCACACCGCGAGCTGCTTCCTGCCTCCTCCTGTCTTGTCAGACTTGGCAGCACCTCTGGTTAAAAGCTAATCCTCATGTTCTCACTTGCACATAACATCAAGCATTTATGGCCACTGCTGTCAGAGGATATGACAATGTTGTGTGTGTGTGTGTGTCTGGATATTGTGCCTCGCACATCTCAAGCATCCATTTTCCTTTTAACCACTTTTGTGTCTTCCACTTTACACAGTTGTGACTTTTGTTGGGTAGAATATTCTTCTCTCTTGTCAGAGAACGATACGCACAGGGCGCGGTACCGTAGGCAAGCAACGCTCTTCATCTTTAAGCCAAAACATTGGAAGCTTCACTGAGTTCACACTTTTTGGCCTCAGCTTCACCTCGCTCTGGATCATAATGGATTTCCACCGTCGGGAATAAACACAAAACAGAGGCTCGTATTTTTCCCAATCGCCTAGCAACCACATCTGACACTATCATCGTCATCATGTAAATCCAGCAGACAATTGGCTCTGCACAAAAATCAGACTAAATATATAACCAGCAGGCTGAAGTCAATGTGTACACTTGACAACCACACTCATAACTCAATTCACACCATGTTTAGGGTCGTGGTTCCTGTCTGTTAGTGTTTTCTACAGATGATGTTGTGATTTAATGTGTGGGATCACATTTTCAAAAGGGTTGTTGTTAAATATCATTGCGGCTACAGAGAGAAATATAACGGTAAGTAAGGTGTTGTGGTGCGAGCAAGGCTATCCTGCTAACCTTAATTTCAAATTAACATGAACATTTTGGCTAATTTTATTAGTCATTTGCAGAGTATTGTTAATGACTAATAAAAATGAAACACTAAGCTGCAAATTGGTGTCAGATTGAAGGAGAGCCACCAACTTGTTGACCCCCTACTGTGAGGGAATCTGGTGGTTCTGTATACCAATATCCAAGAACATTTTGTCGATTAATAACTACAGAGAACTTTTAGACTCACTGTATACAAGATGAAGCCGTGTTACAGTATAATTAGAAATACAATCATAGCTGTGTAACATGTAGGAAACTTAGCCACTGCTGGTCATATGTGAAAAGTCAATTCAAGGGAATTTAAAAACGTAAAGCGTGGAAACGCAAAAGCAACACGAGGTAAAAAGATAAAAGTAAATGTGTTATAAAATGTGGTTGTCAACGCACAGTAGGGCATGGCAGTCACAAAAAAAAACAACAACAAAAAAACAATTGGAGGCCTCATGTCATAATTATAAATATCTTCACTTGTGTGAACAGATTTAAAAACTTTTTCCAAGAACAAGGAAGTTCATTGTTGCCACGGATACAGTGAGTACCACTTTGGGGCGCAACAGGTGTTAGGAGGTGGTGTTTACCAGGACCCAAATGCAGGCTCACAGACTCGGGTTTTAGTTCCAAAATACAGTCTTTATTCCAGTAAACCAAACAAACAAACAAACAAAAGGCGATACCTACAACGTCAATTTGCTTCCCAGTCGGGAGGGCAACTCAACCGACAGATCCGGGGAGACGCAACCGGCGGGACATCGGACAGAACCGCGGACAGGTCCGTTGGAAAAACAGAGTCTACATCCTCCGAGTTGGGAGGGCAACTCAACCGACTGGTGACTCCGACAGGTAGCTCTGCGGGTGGAACAGGAGGAACGGGAACGGGACGGACGGGTGATGGACGGGTGACGGACGGGTGACTGGCGGTCCTTGAGGTGCACAACTCTCACTCGCAGTAACTCGCCGTCATCTAGCTGTTGCTAGTAGTAGTAGTAATGCACCGACAACCAGAGGAGTGCAGGGGCAGGGTACATATAGTCCGGGGAGGTGATCATGGAGATGCAGCGCACCTGCAGGTGGTGATCCGGGGTGAGTGGCCGCAGCTGCTGGGACCGGTGAGGGGCGTGGCCACGGGAGGTGAGGAGAGGAGGACACAGAACACAAGCAGACAGGGGACGGAGGGGACACAGGAGGAGAGGTGATCGGGGGGGTAAAATGGAGGAAAAGCAGGAATCCTGACAACAGGAGCCCTATTTTTTTTTTAGCCTGTTAACTGGTAGTTTTGCATCTTTCTGCAGCGATGCAGTTCGGCATTCAGAAGGTGTGTCAGCTCGCTGTGACATCGCTGCTGGGCGGGGTCAGAGAAGTTGTAAATATGTTTCTAATTTTCTAATTTCAGTTTCTAAATTTCCCCTTGGGGATTAATAAAGTAACTACCTAACCTAACCTAACCTAATACGCAGTTTAGCAGAAAAGCTCGCCAACGAGCAAAACTCAAATAGACAATTTCAGATTTTTGTTTCCTAACTGCAAATTACATTTAGCAGAATTCAATTGGTTTCATTGTAAGGAAACGCACCAAAAAAAAAAAATCCTCACTTTCATTCTTGTTTTTCGAGCTATCAGAGGAAAACGGTAACTAGTAATTTGTTTTCTTACACAGAGGGTGGCGATTCCATTTATCTGAAAGCATGCCTGCTGTTTTAAAAGGAAATATCTGAGAATTCAAACATATATTTAAAAGAGGCAAATGATAATTCCCACCATGTTTTCCACTGCAGTTTATTAAGTTGTAGGACTCAGCACGCAGTCATGTGCCTTTGACATGATTGTTGCCTTGGAGGCTTGTCGACGCGCCAGAGAGCAGTACTCTTGATTTCTCACATTTGATATTGTTGTTTCTTGTGGGCACTCTTGGGATAAAAAAAAAAAACAGCTTTCAGCTATCTGCAATCTCACAGAGACAGCAATTAATGTGGATACCGAAATTAATTCAGATAAATGTGAAGGGGGGAGGTCTTGGAAGGCAGGTCGAACAAGTAATAACTATATTTATTCTTTCCCTCGGCGTGATGGGATATTCAGGTGAAAATAGACGGGTATGGAAAATGAACGGGGGGGGGCAACGAACAAAGAGAAGAGGTTTTTTTTCCTCGTCTCGTTTTCTTCGAAGTCCAAGTCTTTTCGGTCCTCCGAGGCTCACGAACTACAAGTTGATCCCGCCACCGTGTCATTAGGACAGCAGAGCCTCTGCCCTCTCCACCGGGGCCTGATCCCCCGCAGCTTTACGGTGAAACCCGGCCTCGCTGCTGCTGCTGCCTGACCACAGGACTCTGCTCATCCCCGTGTGGCGCCATCACCGAACGAGAGGAAGGACCTAACAGCCACCACAGTGCTTGTTATTGCTTTTGAAATGCATCCTCCCAACAGTGTGATGCAAGGAGACGTCCCAGTAGCCTTGACACACACACACACACGCACACACACACGCACACACACACAATGGTAAATCTGTTTATCTCCCGCTGCCGTGACACCTCGTAAATAAAGCGAAGCGAATGTCGAAGCATGAACTTATATTATCCCGCTACATGCTCGGAGTAGCAATTACCGTTTTTCACGGCATGGGTTACGACTCAAACGTTGTTGCGCAGCACTGACATGCAAACTGGACTTTTCTGAAAAACTGCTCTCTAAAAATAGCCACTGCGGTAAGATCGCACACTGTAACTGTAGCAATAAGCCTTAAAAAAAAAAAAAAAAAAAAAAAAAAAAAGAAAAGCATTCATCGCTCCCATCACTCTTCAGCGGCTCACTTGTCCGCCCATGTTGATGCCTCATATTTCTGAGAAAAAAAAAATTGAAAAAAATAACGGACAAGTTTGTTCCAAGAAAGAGATTTAACGGACCAAAGTCACAACTTGGCTCCTCACAGAGACGGATTCACAGCCGACTTTGAGCGGGATTAAACCTGAATTTGATGCTGGCAGGTCGCATCGGGTGAACACCACAACAAATCTGACACAAACATCTTTTCTCAGCAGAGGCAATCGCACTCGTTCCAGTCGCGTAATATCCTGTGGCATGTGAAAAAAATTCACTTTTCATTTCAAATTATCTTCCCCTCATTTCAGTAGAGCATTTTTACCCCCTTCGAGCAAACTGTTTTGGTTTTTGGGCTTAAAAAGTTGCTATTTTGACGTAATATTGTTTTTAATTCCTTTCATTCTTAAAACGGAGACCAAAACACTAAAAAGCTCTCATAACCAATCCAGATGGTTTGCATTCCCCGACTCCGCACTCGGAGGGAAATCGTACTGATGGTAATGTCACATTTACTGCAGGATTATTTACAGAAACATTGAATATTGCAGATGAACTGAGACATTTGTGAAGCCGAGCGTTCCCCGAAGGAACATGATTATCTGAGATTATTTGTTTGGCTTTGCTAATGATGTAAAGCCAGTGACGCTCTCTGGCAAAGCTGGGGACATTAGAGAATAATTCAAATAAAAATAATGTATTCCAATGTCAACCTCATAAAGCACAGCCAGTGGGGCACATTTATCCTCCGATTTGTTGGAACTGAATGAGTTATAATTGCGACTGTGGTTGCGCGCCGTGTGTACGTACGTGTTTTACTGTGGAGCAGAAAACTCCTCTTTGCTTTCTTTATACTTCTCAACAAACAGCTCAGCGCTGCTCTTCGAACGCAGTGTACGGAGAACAAGGACAGACATCTAGAACTGAACTGCCAGGCCATGAATGTTGAGCTTATAGTCCACTGTTTGAAAGTTACCTACAAGGTCGTCTGTAAGGTCGTCAAGACAAATGTGTCAATGGAAAAATTTGTTTTTCTTGTTTCTTTCTTGGACCGTTCCTCCAAAAGAGACCGTTTTATTCGAAAGTTCTTACCACTGCGCTTGGAGAAATTCTTCTTCTTTTTCTTTTTAAAGTCATGTTATTTCATAGTTTTGTTGTCTTCAGAATGGTTGAAAAGAAACACACCCTTGAACGAGTGTCCGGACTTTTGACTGGTACTATAGAGTAGAGCAGGGGTCTTCCAACGTTTTTCAGGCCAAGGACCCCCCAAGCTGATAGCGAGATGAAGCAGGGACCCCCTACTATATATATTGTATAAAATTGTGTTTTTTATTAAACTGGAGGAGTGCAGGAGGCTTGGAGGGACAGGTCCAGGCTATGTTGGATTCATGTTAATGTGTAATTAAAGACATTTACATTTGCGGAAAAAACAATCGGGGGGGGGATAACATAAAAGAAATATGAAAAATTGTCTAATCAACCAAACATTTCACGACCCCCTGCAAACCCCTTAGGGTCCCGGACCCCCTGTTGAAGACCTCTGAAGTAGAAAATAAAACTAATAAACCAGAGGACGAGATTATTTTCTCACGTGCTGTTTTATACTGATCATATCCAGAGGCACGTACACCCTCCGTTCCCCCTCCCCCTCCCGCCATATGCCGTTTTATACTCGCATACCACTCATCCAGCAGGCATTTACCTGTTTTCTACCAGCATACACATGATTGGCACAGACTCAGGGTGCATTCTCATCTGCCAGTATAAATGCCTGGATATGATCAGTATAAAATCAGTACGTGCGGCTGGAATATATAGTTAGAAAACATATGGCTTAAACAAGGCCCTTGATGAAAAATAGCAATGAAATGGTGTAACGTTTTCTCCAAAGTGGCAAATTTACCGTAAAACTATCAGCTAGTTTTACTCAAGACATACAGAAACTGTTTTTTCAGACGATCCAAACATAAATCATAGTGAGTAAATGGAAAAAGAATATCTATACTGGGAGAAAACGGCTTATGATAGCAGCCAGTTACTCACTCAATGTATTTATAGTGATTAATAAATGTGATGCCATACATATGCGCCTGGTTAATATTCCTCAGCCTGGGGTTTTATCTGATGGAAGGTGTGATTTGGCCCTTTTGGTGACTCTAAACTAATGTTAGATTAGTCAGACTGGCTACGTTAACTAAGTCCAGCGCTAATATTAGCTTGAGGCACACCGTACCTACCGGCGTAGGAGCGGTACGCAGGAGCGGCATACTATCAGTGCTGCCGATCCGCCTCCGCTTCCTTCTTTTCTTTTCCGTGGGGATTTTTCATTTCATGCGAAAACAAACCGAAACTTTCCTGAAAAATATATATACGCTTTTATATAGCTGAGACAATATAAAGCCTGACTTGGTCTGAGCAGCCAAAACAAACACTGTTATTCTTGGTACGAAAAAATAAGGTCTCTTTAAAAAAAAAAAAAAAAAAAAAAAAAGATCCAAGTAGTCGTCAAACTTTTACCGCATCACTGGTACGAAGCTTTCAGCTCGCTGCTGACCAACGACGTGATGAATGGCTGTACCCGCATCGCGCCGAACAATTACACGCAGCGACACGGAGCTCCGTACCGCGGGTCCGCTCGGCTGACTCGACATCATTCACGACTCGCCCCTTAATGGCTGGTTCAGCTCTTCATTTGGGAGATTCATGAGTCACCGGGGCAACGTGTTCCTCCGCACTCGCCGAGAAGATGAATGAACGACTCGGAACTTGTTCACTTGTGACAAATTGCTATTCGCACATGAAAACAGACCCGCGGAGGCCCCTCGCGACCGATTTGCGACGAACGCGCGACTGTATTAACGCCGCCGCAAATTGATCAACAAATATCTATAATCTTCCAGCAGCTAAAAGGTCGACCGGAAAGTATGTGACCAGGCTATAATTTGGTCAATGAAAGCGTCGGACACGTGGCTCTTTCGGGGGCGATTCATTTCGCAGCTGTCGCTCTGTCCTCTCGGTGAGAAGCCTCCGGGGTGGGTGGGTGGGAGAGGGGAGTTTGAGCTGCAACCTTGAGCCACTTCGGAGAGACGGAGACTTTGTCTGTCACCTTCAAACTCCACCACCCGGCGCTGATGTACGGTACGCGGGGCCGCGGCTGCCCTCGGCCCTCCCTCACCGCGCGGGGGCCCCGGGGAGGGAGTAACAAGCTGGGGGAGTTGTTAGCAGGCAAGGCTGATATATTTCAAAAGTGGTCGGTGTGGGGTGCGCTGGGGGGGAGGGGGGGGTCACTCTATTATTCATCACTATCATTGTGTTGCTTTTTTTTTTTAGCAGAGCTCGCACACCCGCGCAGGGT
Source organism: Brachyistius frenatus (assembly GCF_029030835.1). NCBI lineage: Eukaryota > Metazoa > Chordata > Actinopteri > Embiotocidae > Brachyistius > Brachyistius frenatus. Next base: position 431,924 of record NW_027210822.1, on the reverse strand, counting down.
GGCAACACGGTTATATATGAGCATGTTACGCTGGTGGTGACGGTCCTCTGGGGATCTGTGTGTAACTATCACTGTTGGGCTCAGGCAGCTGGAAAGTTTGGAAAAGGACAATGTATTTTTCAGTGCAGCGGCACTGCCTCTGATAAAGTGTGACGGTGTGCAGCACGCCTCGCCACAACCGACCAAAGACCAAAACGCACGGGGAGAAACATTGTGTTTCCAAAGGTTCAGTTTCCCTCCTGAATTTAAAATGATTACTTCTTGGAACGGAAATAATGATTTGTCACAAAAACATACACATACATAGACATATATAAGACGTATATAAAAGTGAACGTGGCTTCCGGGTCTAAATATTGAGGCTGATGCGAAAGTGCCTTAAACTGCAATACCACTGATAACCACTAGGGCCCCAAAACGCCTCCAGCTCCATAGACTCCCATTTAACTTCTCTAAGAAGACACAAAGTCATTGCATTTTTTTCTACAAGTTATCTCGGTGTTGTTAGCCAAAGTTACTCCTTCTTATTAGTTTTCTGGTGGTCCATCTGAAAATAATCCATCATCAATGAGATAAGATTTAAAAAGGGGGCGTGTCTGTTTGATTTCAGCCATAGGCGGGGCCTAATCACTTCTGGCTCCAAACTGCTCCAAACTAGCCACTAACTCTCGAACTCGAGACTTCACAACAACAGTTCACACGTTTAATTTCTCACCAATAAAATAATTTAATTTTTACACTCAATAGATAATTATTCATAAAAAAAATGGCTACTGTACCCTCATATTACATTGTGGATAATATCTTATTGTTGAGCTAAAGTCTTAAAAGTGCACTATATTCTGTGGAAAACTGACATCCGGATGTAGCATAAAGGTTCAACTACAATTGTCAATAAAATATAAATTCAAGGTGACGTAATTCAAATAAAACCCCAAACCAACCAAAAATAACAGATATAGATATACTACTTGTGTACTTTAAAAAGTGATCCGTTTGCCGTGTATGGCTTCAATACAAATGGGCATAATGGTGCCGTCCTTTCTCTAAATCTCACTCTGACCTCTACACTGCTGGCACCTCACTGTGTTAAGATTTTCAGGTTGTTCTGTTTTCAAAGGTTACAAAAATCGTCAGTTGCAGCGGCTCCGTTTCCGACGCAGTAAAGGTGTCGGCGAGGCGGTTTCAGAAGCGGTAAGACAAACCGACAAGCGCTCTGTTTGAAGCCTGCTTGAGGCCCGTAAGCCAGCTGGCAAGAATTCAAAGCTTACCATCACCTTCCTTGATGCGTGCAGCATTTCTCTTAAGTATTGTTCTGATTTAGTTTCTCGGCAGCGAACAGTCGAGGATTTAGTGCGGATGGGGAGCTTTTGAACGGGTGCTTATCAGCTCTTTTGGGGTTTTTGTTCCGTTAGGGTGGTCGTGATGAGTACAAATGAAGTTGGCACTCCGACAAGAAAATGCAAACAAAATTGTGGAAGTGAAAGGAAATGTTGATGGAGATACTCTACAAGGCAACACGATCAAAGGAAATAACTGACTAATGGACCTCTTAATTCAGCGTTTTCACTTCAAATAGCCGCTGTTTATATGGAACTCTTCAGCAACGACACCGACCTTTACACACACACACACACACACACACACACACACACACACAGTCTTTATTCAACATTTACCGAGCCAGACTCCTTGAACCAAAAGGCCAGGCGGCGTCTCTGTGGAAACACTCGACAAACACGAGCGACGATTGCAGAAAGTAAAGCAACCTCAAGTCATCACTTAAGATGAAATTTTAATGAACTCTTCTGAGAAATTGGGGCATCACAGTAAAGCAGCAAAACAGCCACAGTGGACCCCGCGAGATAGAAAAAAAACATGTACACAGCTCACAAGCAAGTCTTTACTCATGCTTCATGCTTCACGCCTACACACACACACACACACACACACACACACACACACACTGACTCACACCTCCACGCAGATCAATATTCATGACAGCCCACAGCCAAAGTGTGCAGTCAGTTGCGAGCTCATATTAGCATGTATGAAGTCAAACACCCCTTTAACTACGTCCTGCTGTCACGAGGCGCGTTCACACTCGCTCGCTGACGGAACGCACCGCTGGCGACGAAAACACGTCGTTCCGAGAAACCCGTGAAAAAACAAAAGAAAAACAAAAAACTCCAGATGCTGCGGTTAAAAATGTTACCGCCGCCGCAGTGTCTGGAGAAGGTGTGAAAACAAGTCTTATGTTACTGGTGGTGACATGAAGACGAGAATCAGGAGAAGTCGACGTGCGCAGAACACTCGTCGGTTTTATTCATTGACTTTGGTCGTGCTCGTACTTACTGCAGCTTGAACCGGGTTCAACAGAAGGAGCGAACCAAAGTTGTTACAGGCCACAGCAATGACGGAATCCACGGACGATGCCCGTGACATGAAGTGCAAATAACGTCCATTACCACAACTACGTCGGTTCACTGAGGCTATCTCGCGTTTTTAGCTGACTACCAAGTCAATTTACGCTGACGTGAACTTCTAGTTCTGGTCATCGGGTTCCAAGTTGTCTCTCGGCTGCCCGGTTACCGCCCCAAGCAGCTCTGCCTTGCCAATGGGCATCAAACGTCAGCAGTTAGAGAATTAACTGTGGATAGGAGCTGGTTAGGCGGCGACGCTCTGCCTTGCTGGCAATTTAACCGAGTGGCCATTTGTGGCATTGCAACAACAACAACAACAAATCTCCTCAGGCTAAAAGGTATTTTGCGCATTGACCGACGCAGGAAAAGAACCATCTTTAAACTTTGAACGTATTTTTCCAAATTTCCAGAACCAAGACAAAACATGCAGCAGGCCATTGACCCATTTATTGTAATACATCTACGTGATCAACACGTAGTTTATTTAAGAGAGAAAACCTGGAAGAATACTAAATTACCGAAATGGTATGTTGGAATCATCCATCACAGATCATTCGACTCTGAACCACAAATGCCGACGATACGGGAGTTTATCCTGTGGGTACCGTGAATATCTCCAGAGAGATCGATGACCAAATTTAAGGGCCGACTGATCTAAAGTCAGACCGATTTCAAAACCTCAGAGCCAAAAAATGACTTGGGGAAACAAATTTCATAGATGAAATAGGAATTTATAATTGAGCAGCACCTTCTTCACATCGAAGTCTAACTTGCAGTACCTCTGTCTTACTCTAGGATTCAAGCGTAACATATTCAAATTCTCCCCGAGTTGACGTCCACGTCGTTCGGTTTGTCTTCCTTCACTACCGCGCATGTACAGTACGTATGGCTCCTAAACGAGCTGCGTTTCCCGTTTCCCGGGCGGCTGAACGCGCGGTGCCTTCAGGGACACGTCGTAGGCCCTCGCACAGACTGATTCTAACACGTCGGAACAGATGGCTGCTGCAGGACTCGTGCATGACAACTAGTCGCTCTCTCTCTCTCTCTCTCTCTCTGTCTCTCCTCCGCTGTATCTTGTTCCCGCTCACGCCTCAGCGATCACAGGCGCTTCGCAGTAGCTTATGAGCTAATCACCAGAGCAAAAACACCGGACAGTGATCTAATTTCCGGCTGTTGTCGGGCAACAAAAGCCCGGAGGAGACAAAGGCGGAGGAGAAAAGAGCCCGGCCGGGAGCTGAATTCGCGGACCGTGCACATCCCGTGCTGACGATGATGGCAACATCTGCGCGCTCCCTCGCTTCGTTGTCGCGGGGCGCCCGCGTTCGTGCGGCGTCGCCGAGTCCCGCGAGAATCCCACATCGAACTCGGTGTCAGTCACGTACGTGTCGCGAAAACAAACAAAAAAAAAGGGCTTTGTTAGTCGTGCGGGGGAAACGACCCCGAAGTTAAGAGTCGACGACGGAGGGGAGAATTTCTCGGCGATGCGAGGATCGACAGCGAGTTTTTCCGATCGATGATTCGCGTCGCCTTCCTTTTCGTTCACCGTCCGGCCGGTGCCTTTTATAGGCGAGAGAGAAAGCAAAGCACCGACAGGAGGCCGGCGGATCGCACGTGAAATTAATAAATCCTCCGAGGCCGCCGCGTAGCGCTACGCACTTGCCCCCCCCCCCGCCAACTAAGCACAAGGAGACATTCATCTCGTCTTGTGTGATCTCTTAATGACAGTGAAACGGGGCCTGCAAGAATTCGAGCAATTTTCCAAATGGATTTCTCTCCTCGGACGATTTACTTTGCCGTTATAGAGCGTCATTCATAACTTTGCAGGGGGATTAGACAACGAGAGCCTCGCCGTGGGAGCCGGGTTGTGTGTTTTTGGTCGCGGTGTGAACTGCACGACGCGAGAGCTCGAATCCGGTACTTACGGTACGTGTCGGTTGTTGTTGCGTTTTTTTTTTTTTTTTTAAACATCTGTAGTTTCGCCTTTGAGCTTTGTGCCATCTTTCACCACGCCGGCTGTAGATGAATTCCTCCATCCCTAACAACCTCGATGCATGTGCAACTGCAAGCCCCCCCCCCCCCTCTCCCGCTCACCCCACCACACACACACACACACACACACACACCAAAAAAATAAATCAATCGCATTCAACATGACATATGATCCGGTTCGCGCGACGCGCGGCACGAGCCGAGAATAGCCGGCCCCCACGAAAACAAAAAGACAAATGGGGGTGCGATAGGGAAGGAGGGTTGGCAGGGCTGCGCTGACAGCCGGGGCCCGCTCGATAAAAAGAGAGATGAGGAGACGGTGTTCAATAAAGCCGCCGGGCCCCGCTGGGCTGCGATCTCCCCGCGGGGAACGCCAGAGATGAACACAGAGAGAGAGAGAGAGATAGATAGATAGAGAGGTATGGAGGTGGTAAAAGACAAATGAGAGGAAAAAAAAAAAAAATGGCTAACGGGACATGAGAGGAGGTTAGAGGGGAAAAGACGGGAGAGAGACAAGAGGAGGCGAATTACAGCTCGGATTTGCTCTCGCCATTATCTGGGACACCTATGACGGATTGAGCGCCAGCAATTTCATTTTACATCTATATATATATATATATATATATATATATATATATATATATATATATATATATATATATATATATATATAATAACCGGAGGGAAGGATTCGGTCGTGGTCATCAGTAGCTCAACGAGAACGACACAAAGCCCTTAACGGCTCGATATCTGCTCCCCGAGCTGTCACTTCCTCTGCAGGGTTTTGTGCTTGTTCTGCCCCCGTAAACCCGTTTATTGAATTTCGATGGTAAGCATAAAGTTGTTGTTGTTGTTGTTGTTGTTGTTGTCATGATGCTTGTCAGACCCCAGAGACAGGAACTAAAAAATGAAGGAGAAATAGTAGAGAAGCTTCCCATGAATGGAGCGCTCGGTGCTCCCCCCCCCCCCCCTTATAAATGCCGTGTTTTTGGCTCCGGTTACCAAGGTGTAATTAGGGTTAAATCCCTGGCTGTCAGTCAGCTTGTCATTTACGGCCACTAAAGGAGGATATCTCCGGTGCTGAGGAGCGCAGGTCTGCCACTCCAATCAGCTTTATGATGCTGGGGCCTGTCAGATAAGCAGAGGGCCCAGAGCGGGGAGGTACATAACGCGCGGAGAGGCCTGGATGATCCGTTTCTTTCGACGAGCCAATCAATGAAGGGTGGAGGAGGCGCCGCGTCACTCTGAAAGCATTCGCCATTGTTTAAGGACAGAATTGATAATTAAATCCAGAGTGACGGGTAATCCCAGAAATTACAAATGCCAATATGAATTGGCTGTATTTCTATGGAAAAGAAAACACGTTTTACTCTTATTGTCAGACTGCGGTTCAAACTTCTGTCTATAATTATGTGTTTTGTACTCCGGCGGTGACATTCAGAAAATTCACTCAATCCATTGTCGTTAAAAGAGGTTGCTCTTTTTTTTCTCTCTCTCTCTCTCTCTCTCTCTCTCTCTTTTCGCTCAAACAGTTCGAGGAATATGAGTCGTACGGAACAGGTAATCACGACATCGAACCATCGGAGAAGTGATACGAGGAAGGATTTCGTCTTTCGTGCGCTACTAAAGTTCTGCCGTTTCTTTTTCTTCTTCTATTGTTTAAATGATGACCATTTCCTGCCTCCACTTCCAAAGAATGGCCCCAAAGTCCAAACCACCAAGAAGGTGTTTTCACAACTGCGAACAAACCGCACTGTGGTTCAGTTTGATCTGGAACGAGACGACTACTTTTAATTGGATCAAATTTCGGTACTTTAGTTCACATCAGGGTCCGACGCACCTTTTTCAAACCTGCTATTTTGCTTCGGACCAAACTTAAAAGGTTTGGCCTTAAACAAGTTATTTTGATTTTTGTCCAATGCAAAACAGCACTTGTTACTTTTGTATTTTTTTGCACACCGAATCCAAATTCTTTCATGTTTTTTTGTATCTGTAAACTCCCTTAACCCAAACAGACGCAGGGCAGGAAAGAAAATCATTTACTCTTAACCCGTTTTTACAGAGCCGTCACATCCCTTGAGATCTCGTCGTTGTGCACCGGTTAACGGGGAAAAACACAAGCCACCCGATAATCTTCTGCCGTGAGATCCACTGCTAGAAGAACAGAGAACAGATAAAAAAAGAAAAAAAGAAGAAGTGAATCCTAATGTGACAGGCCGGGGGAGAAACTAGCTAGCGGCTTCTCCTCTAATGATGAGTTTAGCACCAGCTCAAGCGAGCCAACATCTCCGGCAGGTCCCCACCGTGACGGTGAAAGTCCGATCCGTCACCGGCGGCACAAGTTAATTAGACAAATGTCATGTGTTTCCTCTCTTCCGACAGACAACAGCCCGGACCACCCACTGAGAAATAATATTGTTAACCGATCAAAACGGCTGACCTCATTAATTTCTCCAGACGTCTCCTGTCGTCAGCTCCAGGTTTTGGCTGGCTGCTTCACTTTCTACGCTTTTTTTTTTTTTTTTTTTGCCTAATAAGGTGCAGAAGTACAAGCAGAGACTTGCGACATGTGACCCCCGAGTGTCACATCTAACGTGGCCCTTTTTTCTTTTTCTTTTTTTCCCCCCGAACTCTACGTTCACGTCATGACTCATTGTCTGCCAATGTGAAGAGCTGTTGCTATTCTTTGCTGTAAGTAATCAACATTGTCTGTGGACTGTAATGAAAACAATGTTGTGGTGATTAAAGGGAACGTTTTCAACTCACCCAAAGTGGTTGGAAGTTTGCACAGCTGAAGTTTTATTTGCTAATTAGCCTTTTTTTGTTGCAAAAAACAACAACAACATTGAAAAATGCCAACGCATACTCACATGCACCATCCTGCAGCTACGTATATATACTCACTAGTACAAAAAATACATATAAATCCTCAACTGAAAACAGTCTTGGGACAAATGCACTTCTTAAAAACTCCAGTGCCCAACTTTTTAGGGAAATGATTGAGCATTTTTAAAACCACTTTCTTTCAATTCTGTTGACTACTTGTTACACCACAACAAGCTGAATGCAGCTGTGATGTAATAGCACCTAAAGAAGATGTTATGGTTGTTGATATGACAACTAAGCAATATCAGCATTAATTTCAAGTCGTGTCTCTGTGCACTTGGTTTTGGTCTCCACCATACACTGCATGTACAAATAGTTTCCGGGTCTAAAAAGTGAAGCCAATGCGTCTTAAAGTGTAATACCACTGAGGGCCACTAGGGGCTAGCGCCAAAACAAAAAAAACCTCTCGCTCCAATAGACTCCCATTTAAAATGCGTTAACTTCTCTCATGAAATACAAAGTCAGTAAATGTTTTCCACAAGTCATTATGGTGTCATTAGTTTAATTGACTCCTTCTGAAAGTTATTCCAGCATTATTTAGATATTAGGCTTCAAACAGAGCCATGTTTGGGAGTGTTTTTGGTTTGACTGACATGCATGGGGTGCAGTCAGGTTTCCGATACGGGTGGGTCGGGCTCTCAGTCAGATCCACCCCTCGCTCCTTCGCTAGATCTTCCAAATATGGTAACTTTTATCTCTAGGAAGGCGACGGCCGAAATGCCAGACTTAGAAGTTTCCAAACAGCAGCTCACAAACCAACGGCTAACATCATGGCGTGTTGCCACTTGGTCTCCACTAACTCATTGCTAAACGTTTCATCATGTTTACTGGCTCGTTGCTATCTTTGGTATTTTGCGGTCCAACGTGAGAGGCTTGATCAGATTTATTAGTTTTTAGATAAAAAAAAAATATTTAAAAAAAGTAGCTGCATACTACTGACGTGCGTTGACCAGACAACGGAGACGAAGCTTCGCTCAGTGCAAATTTTCGCTGGGTTTTTCACTCGCATTACCACAAACAGGCTGAGAAATTCAGAAAGCACAGAGGACGGACCACCAGATTTGTTTTTCTTGGGATTGCTGGCATGGTGGGTGGGAGGGGGTAGCCGGACGTTAAGCTAACTGTCGACTTGGCTGGACAATTGCGTGGATAATTCAGGCACCTGTTTTCACACCATAAGGCCGGTCATGGATGGGAGCAGCAGACAGGTGGAAATCTGAGCAGTTTGCTCACTGATAGAGGGCTTAAGGAATCACCGAGGTGTGTAAAACTCACCTTGCGTAGCATCTGCTCTCCATGTACAGCACGGAGCTCATAAAGTGGATCTTTTGTGCCGACGGCCCCGGCCTGCCCCAATGAAAGGGGAGCCCCGGTAATGTAATTCAATGTGGATGCCGCGGCAGCCTTTGTGTCTGGAGGCGGACAGCGACCACATCTGCAGGTTCCATCTCCGTGCAGCCCGGCCTAATTTGTTTGTCATTACGAGCTTGGCTTTCTTCGGCGGGTTCTGAGCCTCGGCGCTAATGGACTGCTCGCAGCATCATCTACTGAAGCCCGGATCCGGTGATCCCGGTCCGGCACTCAACTGCCCACCATGATGTTACCCTGGGATAACAAACACCGTGTCCTGCTATCTGTTTGAAACCGGGACAGACGCCCGTTTCTCTCAGTCGGGATTGTTTATTTTTTAGAACGACAGAGAAGAGGGTGGTGGGCACCGGAGATTTGATGTTTAAGTCTTGAATAATGTGAACGCACTTTTAAAGCAGGATGCAAGCACTCCCCTTTGTTTGTGAAATGTCCCTATGCAGTAAACTTTTAAGTAGTAATGTAGTGGAGTGCACTTCTACATCGTAAATTTCATTTTATTTTCGTTCGAAACTGATTTTAGACACAAAGTAGCAAAGGTTCCTTCAGACTTTCCTTCGACCCAGAGCAGAAAGAACAAATCTTTTTGAAATGACTTCTTGAGATTAAAGGTGTTGTGGCAAGATTCTTGACTTTATTTGAACCAAACTGATTTATACTACTTTGTACTGTGAAGGACTTTAAAAAAAAAAAAAAAGCAGGCAGCAATTTCTTCAGATCAAAGATACAATATTCTCGGGAATGTTTGTCTCGGATGTGAAATGCAAACAATATAAGATGAGATGTGTGTGTGTGTGTGTGTGTGGGGGGGGTCTTTTACAGATTTACATCATGAAACCCAATTTGAAACTGAAGTGCAGACTCAAGTTTAGAGACTCCAAAAGCAGCAAGGACACCATGCTATGAAAGAAATTTTTTTTTTTAAAATACAAAATAACGTGGCCTTTCTGCTGGGTGAACAAATTGAAGGAACAAATACCTGAGGTATGTTGGAACATACTTCAGCCCTTGAGGAAAGAAGGGTATAGAAGTGGATACATTATTTTAGTCGAAATGCGCTCAAGCGTTGAAATAAAAAAAAGAACGGCAATGAAACTTTGAATTTTACAATTATGAGCACATCAAACTGTTTGAATATGTTTTATTTGTAGTCCAGCAGAGGGCATTCTCAAAATTGCTCAGCTTCACCAGCTAATCAATGAAAATTAAGCCCACTAGAGAGGAAAGCCACGCTGATTTGGAAATACTGTATGTGGAAGTTCAGTATTTGGGGCCGTTTGCTTTGAAGACTTTATCATTACTTGACTGAAAGCTACTGGGATGTGACTACAACCAGGAAACAACAAAGTGAGGTGAAGTGCGCTCACTTTTTCTTTAAAACTAAAATATTTAAATGCTTATTTATGTCATGTTAAAATTGCAAAGTAATAGTGGTACAAGAAGTTCAACTTTTCACTTCTTAAACAAAGAATATATTATTCCTGTCTTACACTTCACATAGTCTCAGTCGAAGAGACTAAATGAACTCGACCGATTAACTAAAAATGACGTAACAAACATAATCGACCAAAAGCTCGAAATTGCAGATACACGAGCGATTAAACTTTGTAAACCAACATCAAACGATACGACCTAAAGATACCCAGCGCTGAGCGAGCAACATCAGCTAATAATGGAAAAAAATAGCATACATTTTATGTGAGCGTAAATGACTAACACATTATGTGTCAGAACAAAACCAAATGTAAACTATTCATTTGGGATTTATTTGGACGTGCCAAAAAAACCTCCTGAGTCCCCAAGGATCCATTTTGCGGGAGACACCCTCATGAAGTGCCACGGTCATAAGAAAGAAATTAAGACTTCAATGAAAACAGTAAAAGCGATATGGAAATAAGCAGCCGTCACGGTGCTGAGACCACGGCTTGTAATCTGCTCTGTTTTTAAGAACAACCGTGAATGCCTCAAAGCCAGCACTTCCAAGAGCCGCGCCGGAGTGATGGACGTCTGAAATGAGCCGCCTCTGTAATTCACAGAGCGGCAGAGGGCTTCAGAAACTCTGTCGGATGGCAGGCGAGGCTTTTTTTTTGCTTTTTTTTTTTTTTTTTTTTAACTGCACAACTGGAAACCGGGCCGGTGGTGTAACTTTCTAAGCAAACGAAAGTTATCTCGAAAATATCGTGGACGTTACGGCCGTGCGTTGTAAATCTGTCACCTCTAATGAAACACGGGGTGCTGCCATTTATTACTGGAAGGGGGCTGGACTGGAAACATGCGTATTTGGGCTACCATATGTGGGAGAAATTGTCTCAAGAAAAGGCAAAAAAAAAAAAAAATACGAAGGTAATTAATGTTATTTTCAATATTATATAAAAACAAAACAAAAAGTACATGCATACCAAGCCAAATTTATTTTTCTTTTTAATAATCTGATCTGCCTGAGTGGACACCTCGTACTTTACAAGTGACCGGATTCCTCACCGTCACCGAACTCTTTTCCGTTTGGGCGGCTTAATTGCTGTCTCTCATCTGTTACCATGGTAACAGAGTAGGCATGAACTCGCCGTGCCCCCGCTACGTTTTCTGTGCGGCGGCGGCCTCGGGAGCGATGACAAGTAAACATGATGGATGTTTACCCGCTGTTTAAATGCTGCCTGCTTTTTTCACAGTGGCATTTTTCTATTTGCAGAGCAATCATCATGAAACCGTACGTGTCAGGCAGAGAGCTCAGCGGCAAAGTAGAAGGGAAATTTAAAGTGAATAAAGTGAAGTTGAGCAGCATTAAGGTGAACTTTAAAACCACTATAAATGTATTTTTCTTACACTCTTTTTAACTGTGTTTTAATGTGTGTTAAAGTGGAACATTAAATTCTCTTTATAACCAGAAATAAAAGCATAAATATTACTTGTACCTAATATCCTTGTGTTTTTCAACACTTGTTTTCAGCAAGGTTGTTAAAAGGATACTTCAACGTCGAAGGACGACAGGTAAAAAAAAATAAAAAATTGTATGGTCCAAATAAAAGCAGCAGAAGTTTTACGGCGCGCTCCTTTTAAACAGGAACGAGTTCCTAGTCTGAAATTTCAACCAACTTCAAATTAACAAAGGCCAAACTATGTCAAGCTCTTACACTTCCCACAATGCACCTGATAGCATTTTGTTCTACTCCACAGCCTTTTTTTTAATTTTTTTTTAATTTTCTAATCCTTCAAACTCCGTACCACTGGTTTGTAATACACGCTTTCTGTTATAAACTTGTAGTCCAAGCTGAGATGACATCATTATGACATCATGAAGGTCATTTTCTCAGATTCAACAAAGCTCCTCCAGTTTTCTAATATATATGAATATGTACACACACACACACACACACACACACACACACACATATAGAGCTGTTTTTGTACTCAAGTCCTTCATGTATTTTGTTCTTGTTTGCATGTTTGGAACATTTCATGGCCAATGAAGTTTAAAAAAAAAAAAAAAAAAAAAAAAAGGGCACAATTTTACCGAGAGGAAAAAGACAAATGGCAATAAAAGGTAAAGAAAGAATTTAATTTCGACAAAGAGAGAGAGAGAGCGGAGAGTGGAGTCATGGGAGGTGAGACCCTGCCGAGCCCAGGAGGCTCATCTGCAGGCATTACGGTGCACCTGTTCCTCCTCCTAACCAACCCGGAGAGCTCTGTCGATTCATTAGCAGCTCATATTGTGCACAAACTAATATGGAAAATTGCATCAGTTACCCCAGCTGCACAGATGTACTCATACGAATGCATATCCACTCACTGTAAAGCCACCGTGAACGTGTGTGTTCACCGCACCGCTGAGTTGGCGCGGCATCATCTGAGGTAAGCCTGGCAGAAGGTCGCAAAATGGACTCGCAGAGGGACGGCGACGGGACGGTCAGTCGGCGTGTCCTTCACACAACGCCCGGCTCACACGGTGTGTGTGTGTGTGTGTGTGTGTGTGTGTGTGTGTATATAAAACACAGTTATTGGTCACTGTAATAATTCATCTCGTCCGTGTTGGTCGTAAATGATTTCAGATGTGCTTAATATGAGTTTTCATCAGCTGAGTGACGCTGAAAAAAAAGCTACAGTAAAAGAAGTTCGGAGCGTATTTCGCGGGCGTGGACGTGTGCCTGGCAGTTGCCTACGAGACGCGGACAAATATCGGATGCCGCCAACCGTCGCCCACTTTTTCTGTTTGAATTTAAAGCCTCGCAGCATTTGCAGTTATACGAGGTGACTTGGCCCATCGTTCGCGTCGTTAAGTGACAAAATATGGCAGCGAGTGACCTAAGTAGCAATGACAACACATTTGACTGTACGGTGCTGTGAAATGCTGCAGTTGGAGGGATTTTATCATGACACGTGCACATAAATGTCAGTGTTAATAAACGAATACAAAAGATGTTAGTCGTCGACACAGGAAGAATATTTGGGCTGATTGGCGTTCATTGATTATTTGGGGCGTTTCCCTTCAAATACACCACAGCATGTCTCCTATTGGGCTATTTACAATACTATTAATAAACAATATTTCTATCGCCAAAAAATATAACACTGGGTGCTTATAGCATCTTTTTTTTTAGTATAGAAAAGTAAAAGCAAAAGAAAATAAGAGTGAAGTTGAGCTAAAACAGCAGGATAAGAACAAGATAAAAACAGCGGTCGGGTAAAAAGACTTAACAACAGATTTTAACACGTTCAAGAAGACTTTTACAGAGTTTTGAGGGATAATTAATACATCTGACTTATTGTTCCCTTCAGTTTTGACCACGGGATCAATCAGGAGGATTGAGTCGGTTTATCTTAGGGACATTTAAAGGGTCAATTCACCCAAATTACTACAAAAAGTACTGTATATACTGTGCATATTATATTAATATTTTTTTTTACTGTTATTTAATTGCTTTTTATTATTTTATTGCTTTCCTGTATGCTGCTGTAGCGGGAAAAAAAAATTCCCCTTGGGGATTAATAAAGTAACTACCTAACCTAACCTAACCTAACATCAGGTTTTCTCGGTCAAATGAAAGTGACACGGGAGAGAGCAAAAGTTCAACGGAGAAGTTCGCTAGCAGGTTTGGGTCGCCCAATCGAGTATCTGTATCCTGGTGGTCACGAAGGTTTAATTGCGGCTTCAACAAAGTATCCCTCCTCGGCAATTTAAGGAAACACAAAAACGCAGACTTTCAAAATGTGTAACTGTCGAAGATAATCACAAGAATTTGGCAAAGCTGAATCTTCGTGAAACCTACGTTTTAATGTACGGTTGCCTTCTCCAGGCGTCACCTTCCACTCAGACTGGAATAAACGTGATATACAATCGCTCAGAACCTCTTTTTTTTTTTCTTCTCAAAGCACAAAATGAAACACTTGCCATTTCGTTCTCCCTCACTGCCTTTCAAAAATAATAACATGCTAGCAAACAGCCGCGGCTACTCCCAGCAGGTAAAAACCACAGGGCTCAGACCAGTCTCAGCGGCTCCACCAAAACCCAGCAATTACACTGTATGGTAAATTGTTATGATGCTGCCGCCCACTGTAACTCTGCACCGTTTCCTTTTTACGGACAATAACTTCAGATTTATGTAAAGAAAACAGATCAAAACTTCATGTCATATTTTGCATCAGATTTAGGTCTGAATGTGGGGAAACGCATAAAAAAAAAGAAGAAAGTAACGACTGATGTCATTACCCTCCCACGTGGCCAGAGATCACAGCCAACCCACCCTTTAAGCCACTAAATGAGGCCATAATGAGATCTATTAAAGCACGAGGACAAATAACACCGAGGTGGAGAAGGATCCCATCGGAGCTATCGACCACCCGTCCTGTCCTGCAGTTATCTCAGCCTCACTGCTCGGTAGCCACTCGCCGGCTGACTCGAGTTGCTGTGGCAGCTCGTTCGACTTCCCTCACTCTGTCGTCCGTTTTAAAATTCACCGTCTATAATGGACGAAATTCTCCAGCGTTTTGATTCGAGTTATTCTTACATTTTCCGCCTCGTTCATTTCTGCAGTAAAAACCTGAGGAGAGTTTAGGAACTTCGGTGGTCTGCAAAACACGTAGCACACTCTTCCATTATTGTCGATTGAACAACCCAACAGTGCGACATTCTCTTTACACCTCATTTCTCGGTTCAAAAATAATTTAGCAATTTACTCGTCACCAGATGTAAAACAACCCTAACTTACATTCGTGCATCCGGTCTGTCCATAGCGGTAGAGAACACTCAGCGGTTTATCCGAGCTCAACATCTTGTACTACGGAGCCACGCGGTTGTAATATGTGCATCCCAATGCTTTCCGATGCCGGCTTTTGAACTGTGTTCTAATAACAAGGTGGGTGGTCCACCTCCTCTTTAGCCCAGAGGACGCGGCTTCCATAATTTCCCAAAAAGAACGTCCAATTTTGATTCGTCAGACCGCAGGACACTTTTCCACTTCGCCTCAGTCCATTTTCAGTGAGCTCAGGCCCCGGCGAAGGTGTTGCTGTTTCTGGATCATGTTTATACGCGGTTTCTTTTTTTTGCACGGTAACGTTTGAACATGCATTTGTGGATGCAGCGATGAAACGTGCTCACAGGCAGTGGTCCTTGGAAGCGTTCCTGAGCCCACGCAGTGATTTTCACTACAGACCTACGTCCGTTAAAGTACCTAAATTCTTTGTAATTTTACATTTGAAGGAAGATCATTTTCTAAGTTCCTGCACGATTTGCAAATGTCACACCCTCTCGAGCAACATCAGTCGCCGAGGTAAAAAAAAAACTTGACTCACCACGAGACCCTCGAAAGGCTTCAGAAAGCCAACAGCGATGAAGCAATGAGCTCGGCGAGGTGTTCTGAGTGACATTTGCATTTGAAAAGGGGCACAAAGTCACTGTCCAAGACGTCTTTGACATTTGCGGGGCTGTGCCCCTCGAACCGTGTAAAACAGGCGCTGATAACACAGGTACAACGTAACTGGGAGCTCTTACTAAAAAAAAAAGGTTATTGCTTGAACCTGCGCCGCGAGCATCCCTCTGCAGTTCTCCCATCGATGAGCTACAGCGGCAGTCCCTCGAACTTTTCGATCGCATCTAGTATGTTCACGTGTTAAAACTCAGATTTAGGCTGAGCTCAGTGAAACCGGCCTCCTGGTGTCAAACCCTGCACATCTTTCCACTCAATGAGGCTCAAACATCCAAGTAACGGCAAGGAAAGCACATTTAAGATGTTTCGACTAGATCCACGTCCGACCTCGGGCCCTCAGGACGCAGGAAGAACGCCCTTAAGATTTCTGCCTTGGTGCATATTTTCAAACCAATTTTCACTTTATCGAATTACCACAAAATATTCGCCGTGCGGGTCAAAATGGGGCATTCGAGGATCCCGCCTTGCACCGACCAAAGCGGAAAGGTATGTATTACATGCGGTCTGCCAATCAGTCGGAATTGATCAGAATATAGTTACTCGCGTAACTTGCGTTTGGTCTAATTTGAAAAGAAACTTGGCAACTGCCGCTGCTTGAATCAGGCTGAGAAAAGAATATCTCGAACAATTTTTATGTGGGCGGGAAAAAAAGCCTCTGTTCAATAGAGGTCCAGACCAAATGTTTGTGACCGAGACCAAATCCAAAGAAGTGAGACAAGTGGCCTCAGGGCCCGGCTCTAGACAGAACCCAGTCTTGATACGGCCTGTAAAAATAATGATTTTTTTTTTTTCTCTCTTATGCAGTATGTTGACAGGCCACAATGACGGAGCCGCAAAAATAAAATACACCGTAGATGTTTACATTGGCGGGCCAACAATAAATGTATTTCATTTTGCTGGAAACTTAAACCTCACAACACGAGGATGTTGTGATTATTTCCCCCTCTTATTGTTGGGTTGTTTGCTTGCTTTGCCTCACTCGGTTGTGTCTGTAAATAGAGACAAAAAGACCAGAAGTTGGATTCGGCGGACTGCCCTCAAGAAAAGCCCTCGGCAAATTGCAATCCGCTGCTCCGGTGAAGCTGCTCATTTCTGAGCCGACTGATGCTGTTGTTAGACCGCGCGAGCTCGAGTTTTAAACCTCTTCATTTGCACAACCCCCCCCCCCCCCCACACACACACACACACACACACACATTTACCCTGCGGACGGTTTTCTCGGGACGTCACCATCATTAAGAATGTAAAAGTTGGAATATACACTTCCTGTCAAAGACATAGAAAAATTAAATCATTTTTTTTTTTTTTTTTTTTAAAGTCTGATTTGAGCAAAGAAATAAAAAAAACAAAAAAAGAAATAAATGCAGCTCAACATAACATGGCAAATTAAAGTGTATCCAAGTATTTTGCTTGACACCATGTGAACCCATCAGGTAATTCTGGGATTCCACTCAATGTGGTTTACACCCCGCACACCTCCCCCTTCCCAGGCTGCAGGATGCTGGGAAAATGCACACGCAGCACACCACACACAGGCGCCGCCAGAGCGGTCTGACATGACAACTGTCCCTCTGTGAATGAAATCAGATTGTGGAACATGTGGGGAAAAAGAAATGACACAGTTGAGTTCAAAAGCAATAAAACGCATCGAGTCAATACACGGCGTTTTTTTTTTTTTTTTTTTTTTTTTTACCGCTACGGCCTCGCTCGTGCTGCGTTCATGTCATGTCGGAGGGAAGGTAGTATAAGAAAAAGATTCACGTGTTTATGACTGAGTTCACGCCACCTGACGAACTAAAATATCCACTTATTTATTCAACAACAAATGTACTTCTATGACATGATGGGACAACATCAGCGAAAAAAAACAACAATAAGGTGACTCGTAAGCTGGCAAACTTTAGACAGCAATGGATGTTCGTCGGTCGCTACTTTTTGCATTTTGCAATAACAACGGTGTACTTACTCACAAGGTGCCGAAGTCTAAGACCGTCAAGATTATCCCTGAAAAAAAAACGGGTTTCTTCTACGTCAGCAAAACGTATCTAGGTAACGGAGAGTGTCCAAAACTTAACCCAAACCGCCATCATCGTTTACTGGACCAACCAATATGAAAGTTAACGTGACATTTGTAACTTTATTGCGTTACTTAAGCAATTATCATTTAAAAGAACTCCGCGTTCACTTCAATTTTTTTTTTCTTCACAGATTCGAACACGAGTCTCACAAGGTGATAGTCTGCAGTCCTTTTGACACTTTTTTTTTTTTTATATTTCATCACATGACCTCCTTTTTGGCTTTAACAAAACATTAGTATTTCTTTTGCTCTGGGTGTGAAAATAAACCCTTTTTCTGTAATTAATGAGAAAAGTAACAGCCATAGTTACTACAAGTTTTTGGACTGGATTCATCCTGTAATACCCATTATTATTGGGTGGAAGGGGGTGGTTGCATATAGGACCCAGAAGTGAAAATACTGCCACCGGAGAACTTCTTCATTCTCCGTGATCTTCATTTCAACTCGTATTTAAAGCCATTATTAATTCAGTTAAAGACAACCGACTGTTCCAAGGACTTTCTGACAAACACTGCCACAAGTCTACACATTTTTCTGCCAGCCCTAAAATAAAAAGCCTCGTTTTTTTTTTTGTTAACATTCATGTCTCGAGCTCGTAATGACTCTGTCCTTGTTATCTCTGCCGCATCGGTCCAATCTCGAAGGAGGCCGAGATAAGAGTTTTAAGAGGTTTTTCTTTCTTATTTTTTTGAAAAGGGGTGAGATTGATATCTGGTGTCTTTAAACTGCGATCGGGCTGCCGTACATCAGTCAGGGGCGCAAATCAGTTGTTTGTTTTCATTCTGTATTCTGCATGGCCAAGTCTTGCCAGCAAGAGCTTTTTCTATCTGTTAGATAAATCTCCATCTAAACAGGAGCGTTGCTGGATTTGGGCTTTTTACTATGCCGTTGCCATGCTCGGAGAACAGCCTGACTTCCACGGGTGAAAATGTTTTTCTGCTTTCCAAAAGGTCAGAGACTAACTTGGGTCCTTGTCCTGTGATATCGCACTGCTGTTCCCTGGCTCAGGTATAAATTGGAAACAATTGCAAGTGTGCTGGAGATAGAGTATTCTCCAGTTTGTCATTGACAGCAGTGCTTTGACATTTCTATGGTTACAGGTGGTGACACGAGCAACACAACAGCAGGCTTCTCCCTCCACGGCACTGAATCTGCTGTGTGACATTGCAGTCTTGACATTTCTTTTTTTTTTTTTTTTTTTTACTGTTTAGGACACATTCATGCAGCACTGACAGATTGTAAGAAGATACATCTACTTAACTTTTAGTCAGGGTAGCAGCATGACTCGAGGCACCACCAAACAGCAGACCGGCATTGTTTGGATGTTTGCATACTCGGTTGTCTTTTACCATGTTTACATACAGTCATCCAATTCCGGTCGCCGAGGACTCAGGACCGTCACGGATACGAGCAGATGACAGACCAGACGTCTTTCTAATCCTACTGGATCCTTATGGCTACACGTTTTTTTTTTTTTTTTTTTAGACACGTAGTAACCTTGAGGTGATAAATATGCAAGATATTTACATCTTTAAACGTCTCAGGCTATCACCGTCTCGGCAGTGCCTGGCTTTGCTATACTCCCAGCTGGGGCAAAAACCAAACGTGTAACTTGAAGTCTTAATTCAATTTCAACGGGTGAGTTCTACAAAAATTCGTACAGTCGTCACGAACGGGAAAATTAGCTACAGAAGACCAAAAGCGTTTTGTGTTTTCTGTAAATGTTTTTTTTTTTTTTTTCTGCTGCGAACGGGAGCCTGAGCGGATTCACTTCAGCATCAAGTGGTCATTCTAGGAACTGCAGTTTTTCTCAGCACTGGAGGTTTTATATACAGTCTATGATGGAAACTCACTGAGCAAAACATTGTTTGCCAAGCATTTCTGTATGATTCATTCCAAATGAAAATGTAATTAAAAAGGTATGCTAACATCTGAATATACTATAGTAAAGGTCAAAATAAAAATCATAACATTTTCATCCTGGCACTTTATTTTACACACTGTGTGTAGTTGTAAGTGGAATGAACATGTCCGGTCCTCTGTTACAGCCTCCAACCAATAAATGAACAGATGTTTTCACGACAGCCGTTAGACATAGCCCACAGTTCTCCGAGATATTAGTTTGACCGCTCGCATTTGTTGCAATGTTTTAAAAAATGCACAGAACGCTGCCTGACAGCCAATCTGTTACCGATTGTCACCGAAGCAGCGCCGTGGCAGAACTGATTAGACTCTCTGCCCGTTTGATTTAACGTTCATAAAATACCGTCGGGAGTGTTTCATGCAACAACGCGGTGTTTTTTTTTTTTTTTTAAGGCTGATTTTAGAGATGATGGTGGCAGGAGGAGGGGGGGGTGCAGGACGTTTTCGTGGCACACAGCAGGTTGTGTATATGCAATTTGTCTTTTCTTTTTTTTTTAGGGGGGAGGGGTGTTGCATTGGAGGCCGATGTGGTGCAGGCAACTTAAGCCGTGCAGCATATTTTTTTGGTTTGTTTTTTTAATCCGTGTTCTGTAACTCTCACCCTCCCCGCTCAGACTCACCGTGCCTCTCTTGTCAGGGCCGGCTGTCAAACATAGTTCACGCAAACTTCAGGCTTTGCGGAACGAGCGCTCCAGACGCCGGGCTGGCAAAGAGAGAACTGTGCGCTTGCCTGATTTGAAATAACTTTGCAATCTAAAAGAACTGTGCTTCTTTTTTTCATTACAAATGTAATCATCTCAATATAAAGCGAAATAAAAGCAGGAGCCACAGGGGGAGAGGGGGTTGAGTGGGGTGAGGGTGGGGTGGGGGGCTGGCTTGGGAGAGGTGGTAGGTCAGGTCTAATAACCATGTTTTGTTTGTACAGTTCCCTCCACTTAATCTCATTACATGTTTCGGTGTAAGCCTGGACCTGCTTCGGGCTCGGCTTGAAAAACACCAGTAAATGAAACACATTTCAAATAATGAAAAGTTTGAAGTAATGACACGGTGCGTCACCGAGGCGCCTGAAATATC
Source organism: Brachyistius frenatus (assembly GCF_029030835.1). Taxonomy (NCBI): domain Eukaryota; kingdom Metazoa; phylum Chordata; class Actinopteri; family Embiotocidae; genus Brachyistius; species Brachyistius frenatus. The sequence goes on along the minus strand of NW_027210822.1, from coordinate 411,264 downwards.
ACCGTTTCAGAGCGGAGGGGGAACTTTCGGGCTTGAACTGTTAAACTGTCCGTAAGCCATAAACAGAGTGCTACTCTAAACACGGGGCATTTTCCTGGACCGCCGCTCGCCAAGCCCGGCCTGGAAACTGTGATGTTTGTGGCTGGAAATCCAGAGGCTGCGGCGTATCACTTGCAGCGGTGATTAGTGTGTGATTGGGACTTGTGGGCGACCCCGGCCCTTCACGCCAATACTCCCGGTGTCCGGAGAGGCAACCGCCGGACAAGCTGAAACCGAACCGCTCCAACGTGTTCGAGACCTACATCGCTTTCCCTCCACGCTGGATTCACGTGACTTTAGCTAACAACACCAAAATAACTCATGGAAACATTGTATTGACTTAGAATTTGATGAGAGAAGTTGAATGGGAGTCTTTGGAGGCTTTTTGGAGCCGACCTCTAGTGGCACTCGGAGGTATTGCAGCTTTAAGGCACTTCCTGCATTGGCCTCATTTTTCAGACCCTGGAAGCTACGAACACTTTTATACACAGCCCAGATGAAATTGTTGGTTTTTCCCTTTAATCTTTTTTTTTTTTTAAACAACATTTTTCTTTTGTAAGCTCAAGTTTTTTCCTGACTTTGGAAATTGCAGGTAATAAAATAAACATCTGAGCTCAGGGTCCATTTAGTTTTCATTCTGAAGCTTTTGTTTTGACGACGTGACCAGATTGTTCAGTCGACTGCTGTTTCCAGCGTGAAGAATTAACTTTCAAACTCAATTTTTTTTTTAAGCCAATGAACAAATAATCCTTCAAGTACTTTGGGGGGAAAAAAACACGTAAATTTGAACAATTTAACATCAAGTGAGGCATGTACTGATGAAGATCATGCGACATAACTGGAAAGAACAAATTGTACCCTGAAGTGAGATCGTTTCACCGGCTCTATTATATTTATTAAGGAGCGACGTTTTGTGCTCCCGTGGAATTTATTCAATTACTATCACGATTACTTTGCAAACTGTTGCTGACAAAAATCAACAAGCTGCCTAATGATGTGGCTCGTGCTCGGGCGGCCTGTTCCGAGTGTTTGTTTATCAGATGTATCTTTGCTGGATCCGATCGTTGTGGTGAGATAACGCTTGTGAAAATAAAAATAAATGCGTCTGCACGGGGCTGAGCGTTATTCATGTGTAAAAAAGCAGGTAAGGTTCAACAGCACATTTCTTTAAATGTGCTTCTGTGTGTGTGTGTGTGTGTGTGTGTGTGTGCGTGTGTGTGTTTGTGTGTGTGTGTGTGTGTGTTTGTGTGTGTGTGTGTGTCCTCGTTGGACACCAGGCTAACAAAAACCTCTCCTGCATGTTCAGTAGGATCTTACCCGCCGGTATCAGATGACTTTGGGTCCACCACAAAATATGTACCTTGGCTCAGAGAACTTAATTTATCGATTCGCCAGCTCCATTTATTACGTACTGCGAGCCCACAGGCAGAGGATGACAGGAAATGGCAATAAATAACCGCGACGCTCGCAGCACAGGAGGTTGAGGTTTTAGTTTCTTTCATTTTAAAAGTTTTTTTTTGTTTTGGTTTTTTTGCATCTCAATTGTCTGTCTCTGACCATTTTCGATAAATCTATGACGCCTCCTTTTGTTGGAACTTGGATAAACTTGTGTTTGGAGGTGTTTCATCATTCGCCGCTTTCTGGAATTGTTAAACTGCTGTTGTCGCAACATTATAACAACGGTACAAAGATTTGAAATAGAAGATTTGACGAGTTAAGTCCGCAACGATGAGAGAAAATATATAAACAGCTGGGAGAAACATAATTGTGCTCGTATTACGTTTTCAAATTAACCGACAAGCTGAAAAAGTGCGACGAGTGAACGTGTCAGCTTAATGCTTGCTGGTAGTTTATAACATTAGTTTTGAACAGAGTCTTGCATTCGATATTAATTTATACTTATTACTACCATTTTTACATTTCTATCTATTTATGATTTCATATCAACCAAAGTTTATCCAGGATGATTGATGTAAATAAAATTTCTCTAAAGTATTTTACTGACATGAAAATGCCTCAATCTTTCTGGTTTTACATTAGTTTCTGATTTTTACACATAAAACTTTGCATCACAGCAATCGTTGCTCCTTTCTTCACTTTTTCACAGCAGACATTTTGACTTTTCCCGACGGAAAAAAACAAAAACGGTAAACCGACATCTACGTTTCTACGTATTTGACAGTTAGCTATCTAGCTGAACGGAGATAAACCTGCTTTCGAACCGCGTCGGTTTGCGTTCACAACCGCGTGCGTGGTGAACGTTATCGCGTCGCCTTTGTGCTCGAGCGTGTTACCGGAGGACTCCACCGGAGGGCGCGCTGGAGAAACAGGGACACGTGTGGAAACGTCCCGATTTGCCTGATGTAAACAGTACGCGTGGCGGCCAATCGACGGAGCCACCGCGTACAACGGGGTGGGGGGGGGGGGATCACGCCATCGACACCGACCGCCTCCACGGTGCCCCTACGGGTCACGTGTACATTTTGCACATTGCGTTGACATCGCGTTCATTTCTGAGGATGTACACAAGCAACACCCCAGGAAAAAAAAAAAAAAAAAAAAACGCGAGGCAGCCGTCATTACGCATTACGTTTGAAGCCGGTAGATCACGGGACCTTTTTCCTGCGAGTTATTCTGGGGTGTTCAGCTGATGTTCTAAAGCACTATGTGTCTAGTTGCAATTTAGGTTTCATTTATTATTTAACGTGGCTCACTGTTGCAGTGAGCACATCAGTAGAAAGAGCTCAAGTTTCCTCATTAGCCACTCTTAAAGCAGCCAGCGGTACCAGTAATAAGCCCGCTGCAAACAGGCATAAAACTTTCCAGTGAAACCAGAATAATCGTGTATGCAAAAACGTGCTATGTAAGCAAATGAAAGCCGAGAGCGCGGCTGGAATATTATTCTAACAGTAAAGTTTTTTTTTTGTTTTTTCTTTTACCGAGGTAGACTTTAGCTCCCGTTGCCTGGAGCGCTCGAGCAGCCAGCCAGAAGATTCAAGGCAATAACAGAAGCTGCCACTTTTAAATGAAAAGTGAAAAAGTTGTTGCTCCATTATTGAATTCTTCTCACATCTCAACTTTCATTCATGCTTTATTTTATTTTTTAAATGAGGGCTTCTGCACGGGGGATCGGAGCGCCGGTGGAAAACTTCCATCAAGCCTGGCTCGCGACTCGTTCGACGTTGCATCCTCACTATCGACGTGACCTGCTATTTTTTTTTTTTTTTAATGTATTTTTGACATTTTTTTTTTGGTGTCTGAAAAGTGAGCAGCTGCTCAAAAACGTCGCCGTAAATTTGGAATTCTGGCTTCATATCTGTCGTGTCAGCACTAAGTGAGGTCAAATGCATTTTCACTATGCCGTAAACACGCTCTACCGTTCCCACTTAACACCCCCCTCCCCCCGCCCCAAACTCAACGAATTCTACGACGTCCTGTGTGATTGTGTGTGTTTAAACACTCGGGTATGTGTGCGCGCACGCACGTTTACGCTGTGCAGACAGAGGCACCTATTCTTTGTGTGTGACGGGGGACTCCCGACATATTTGTGTTTTTTTTTTTTTTTTTTCCGACCGGCGGGGTTCACCGCAAAGTCACATCGCTTCCACCTCAACACCTGCGGATCTGTGAGGTCGCCGTGCCGCGATTGGACGGGGCCGTGTCACATGACCGCTCTCCCTGTCAACCTCGCCCCACCTTTTTTTTTTCTCCTTTCATTTCTTTTGTAAAGTACATCCACCCCCCCCCTCCTCCACCTACCTCCGCTGTTACCGGGGTGGAAGTGAGCTGATGGATGGAGAGCGACAGCATGTGACCCGCAGCTCAACTCTTTTAATGTGGAGCTATTCCACCCGTGGGGGGCTTCCCATCAGCCCCTGCAACGAGTCAAACCTCCACCTCCACCTGCACGCACGCGCACACACACACACACACGCACACACACACACACACACACACACACACACACACACACACACACACACACACACACGCACACACACACACACACACACACACAGCAACCTGCTCATGTGACATGGCAACTTTACGCCGCTGCTGGAGGAACCCTGTCAATCTGGGAGTGGAACCCCACCACGCCGCTCGGTAAACGGCACATTCACAGGAAAACACGCAGGAGACGTCGGCTTTATACCCGATTTTGATCATTTAACTTTGAATTAACAACGTTGTTCACACTGCCCTTAAGAATTAGTGTTAACGTGGAGTAATTATTTCAATTTGCAACTGATCCAAATTTACGATACTCCGGTTTTAGTTCCTTTCAGTTGATAGAAATGCTAGAAAATTACATAAAAGGGCTGTTTAAAAAAAAATAAAAAAATTTTTTTTTTAAAAAAGGATGTGTACGCTATGCAGGAGGTGATGCGTTTCTCTGTTGGGCTCCATTTTGTGTCACTGAATAAGAGTTGCCGTAACATTATGGCACAAGAAATTTGATTTCCCGGGGTTGGTCGGGGTGAACGGAAGCACTGCAAAAGCCTACAAAAGCACTTTGATTAAGGTTGGGAAGTAATCCTGGTTTCATTCAAAGTTAATTAAACGTGGGATTTTTGTGTGTGTGTGTGTGTGTGTGTGTGTATGAAGCCAGTTAACAATCCTCTCGCTTTAACCGAGAGCTGTCGGTGCCTAAACTTAAAAGTTTATTGATTTACCGCAAGATCGGATATTTTGGCGAAAAAAATAAAAAATTCACTTCTGTTTGTAATTTAATTTAGATGCACAGGAATGTTATTATTATTTTTATTTTTTTTTTAGTAGAGAGGGTTGAACCCAAACCGTATTACAATAGTGACAACGCAACGTAAGTGTGTCTGAGCACGGGAGCGGCTCCGGTAACTCTTGTGTTAAAACAGCATAAACATCAAGTTGTGTTGAAAAATATGAATAAAATTTGGGGTAAAAAAAAACAAAAAAATGGATGAGGTATTTACAAAACGGTTAATTGGCTTTGAAATTGTTCCTGTAGGCTGTTGATGTTTAAAATCACTTTTGTTTTACAACTGATAATAATAATAATAAAAAAAAACATTAAGCATGGCCTTAACTAGAAAGCGAAACTGCACTTTAACCTCATGCGCACGTAGTTTTATCGTTGTGCTTTGTGGCTTTGTACAGTTATACACACTAAATATGTAAAAGTGGAGTGAATGTCAGAGAAACCAAAGCAGGAATATTCTTTTTTATATATATAAATTACTTATATTTGTATGTTGATGGTCAGTATAGAAAACTCTGCTTGTACAGTACGGTTCCATTGACTGTCCTCAGTCTGTTTTACATAAATAGTGCAGCATACAGTATATTTTATGTCTGCGTGCGTGTCGAAAGAATAAAAGTCCTCGCACAATTTTTGCCCGCTCTCAACGAGCGAACGAGGTCATTTTTACTTTCATTATCTCGCACGCGGCTAAACTGTACGCAGTAATTGGATTTGAAATGTTCGCTGAGCACAAAGATTGAATCACGAACATACAAACAATATTAATCGAAACATTTATAATTGTAAAATGTTTCCAAAAAACATAAAACAATGCACATTTGGTTTCCTTGCTAAAGAGAGGAGTCAATTATTAGTGATCCTAATGTAAATTACATAAAGAGAATACAAAGTTCTAAAAACGGTTTTAATTTAATTTATTAATTTGCTTTTTGTGATAATTATATATTGAATATACATTTCTAGAGGGCCGTTTCATGCTTGTTCTACTTTTCTAACATTGAATTAAGAAAAGAAAAGGCAGTATTCATTTTATCTATAAGAAGTTTTATTTGTATTTTTTTAAATGTTGGTCTTCATGCTTGATGCTGCTAACATTTACAGTATAAAATTAGTGATTGGTTTTTGAACTGAGACAAAGTTTTTGATTAAAAATGTGATACTTTGGTACTTTACAAACTAACTTGAATCCTCTACCACCAATTCAAAGTCGCAAAATCACAGCGTACCACAAATTGGGGGATATTTAAATTGTTTCCTTAATAAGTATTCAGTTGCAAAAACTCTCAATCCAGTTGCAACAATTACAGAAGAATGAACGTGTTCTTGCCGTTGACCTTGTGTTTCAGAACTTTTAGAAATGTGCCGCGTTACTTCCGCATAATAAATAAAGAGTTGAGTTTACTTTGAGAGTTGACTTTGAAAACTCTCAAAGTGGATCAACAAATCCTTTTATGAATGTAGTCTCAATACAAAATCTTAACTGTCCTCTTCGCCCGTGTTTATGGATAAACAAGGTTGACTTCAGAGTGAGCAGATGCACTCTCTCCTCTTCCATTTATGGAACCATAACACAGATTCCTATGTTTCACGGGCGGGATCTTTACGAGAAAAGTCCAAACAGCCTCCTTCGAAAGACCTAATTTGATAAATTACCTACAATCCCTTAGAAGCAGTCAGATCAATATGACATACCACCAAAGTCAAGTATGTTGTGAGTTTCTCTTTTTTTTTTTTTCTCCCCTGCTCCTAAATATATCAAATGCATGTTTACCGAGCGCAGTATAAGTAAAAAAAAATTCAGCCTAAGTTGTTGTGCCAGGTCGTGGATGCTGGCGCACTCGTTTGGGTCCAGATGGCCTTAATTCCTTCTGTCAGGCAGTAATCAGGTCTGTTTCACATAACGGGCCATTAGTTTAAAGAGCAAATCTGCTTTCGGCGCTGCCGACAATGGACAAAGTGTGTGCTGCGGGAGAGAGTGAGGGGAGGGAGGGAGGGAGGGAGGAGGGGGGGTCTCTGTTTGCCAACCCTGACCCGGTAGGACTGAAGCAGAGGGAGGCATGGAGTTGTGGAAACAGAGGAGTTAAGAGGAAGAGAGAGGGGGAAAAAAACCAACAAAAAAAAGACGGGATATTGTGAGGGGATGGCACTGCCGCGCTCGTCGGATCCACTCGAGGAAAATGAGGCTGACAGGTCAGAGTGTGCCCCGAAGATGTTTCCATTTTAGCTCCAATTCAAATCTGTAATCGCTGCCCTCCACGTGAACCCGCGTCGTCCTTTGACCGCGCCGAGAAGAAAACTAATCGCACAACAAAATAACAAAAAAACAAACAAACAAACACACACACAAAAAAAAAAAACAGAAGAGATGAAAACCTTGAAGAGAAAAAAAGGAAGTGGCTCGCCGTCCGTCCGCCCCGCCCGCCCCCGACTCCCGCCGGCCACGTTTTTTTTTTTAGAACCGTCTCCCGCATGCCAGTCATGCTCACCCCCCCGCCTCCCGCCCCGCCCCGCCACCACCACCACCCCGCCCTCCCCCTCCCGTCCTGCTCTGACAAAAACCCACGGGTTCACTTCAGAATAAGAGCACGCGAGACGACAAGGCCTTGACAAGACGATGACAACCTCGATGCTGTCGAACCCACCTCTCCGCCACGAAGCCCCTCGAGCGACGCCGCCGTCCCGTCAGATCGCCCTCGGCGGATCGTTGGGAACATGGCGGGCGGGGGGGGGGCAATAGAGACCAGCAAACACCTCGCGGTTTCACCGAGAAGCCCGGTTGAGAGTCTATTCTCTCCCTTGAGAAGAGCGAAGCTCCGTTGGAGGCACTATTTTCTGTTTCTGTCCGTGTTTGGCAGTGATGGGAGGGGAGGGAGGGGGAGAGGAGGGGGGAGGGCAAACACCACTTCTTACCCTAATAGCTTAAGACACAGCCAGCATTTGCCTTCATCTCTCAGGGGGAGCTCTGACACAAACGATTTCCGTTGCGTCCCGGCTTTCCCTCCCCCTCCATTCGCCGATACACACATCCGCACTTCACTTTTTAATCGATTTTCTCTCAGAGCAAGTTTTATTCCCAAAACAATTGTAAATTAAAAAAAAAAAAAAAAAAAAAAAGAAAACCTCAAGAAACCTTGGTTAAAGATGTGGTTTTTTTTTTTAATTTAAAAAAAAAATTTTAATCTATGAACTACAGTGTTTACAAAGGACAAAGCGTTGTCTTCGTAAGGCAGCTCGGAAATGCTAAAGCTCCACAGCTTGTTTTGACCGGGATAATGACTATAACCACCGAGATAACTGATTCAAATAGATAATTATTGCCACGTTAAATAAAAAAAATTGGAATCTTCTCTCGGTGCTTTTCTGTGACGTTCGCCCTTTCAAAGTGTTGAACTCATTAAACCCTCCTGTGGACCAGCTTACAGAGTTTCTTGTTTCAAGCGCGATAAGTCGACAAATTCTAAATACTAAAATAAACTGTCCCGATTATTAATTATTAAACTGTCCCGATTATTAATCAACGATTCCGTCCCCGTTCGCCGTTGACGGCCGCGCGCAGCTGTGCAAGCCTGAGGATCTGCCGGTTTCACCTGCAGTGTTTGACAGCTCTATTTTTTTTTTTAAGTTTCTGGACCAATAAAATGCCAAAAGAAATACCAAACATTGAAGTTTATTTTGTCAATAACATGAATGTATTTTATTAAAAAAAAAAAAAAAAAAATGTTGGCATCATATTTGCATTTCTAGAAAAAAAAAAAAGACTTAATATCCACCTTGCAGAGGAAATCGCTTGTCCGTTGGTGTGAGCAGTGCTCGACGATGCACGTTTTTTAAATTTTACATTTGATATTTTCCCGCCGGAGCGGTTGGGATGCGACAGAATAACTGCAACTTTCCGGAAGCTCTTTTTTTTTTTTCCTCTCTCACTCGTCCCGCCCTCCAATTTTTCTCCACCCTGTCAGGCTCACCCCCACTCCTCCTCCCTCCTCCATCCTCCCTCCTCAACCCAGCGACATGGCATTTGCACTGCTGAGGAGAATGTGAGCTAATGAAAGTGTAAAGCCTGTGTTCACTAGAGTATAAAATTCACATTTGGCCAAGACCGGCTGTGCAATCTGATATTATGAGCCCCGCCGCAGAGAGAGAGAGAGAGAGAGAGAGAGAGAGCGAGCGAGGGCTGGAAATAGCACTCAAAAAAAAAAAAAAAAAAAAAAAAAAAGACAGCCAGGCAAACACAAGGAGAAGGACACAGCCGAAGTGCACAGGGTTTCTTTCTTTTTTTTTTTTTTTTTTTTTTTTTTGGTTGAAATGATTTTATATTATCTACAGCAGGACCGGGAGGGGTTTTGTTCATTCTTCATTCACCCCTTCGTAAGGAGAATAGCTACGGAGAAGCGGCTCTACATCCCTGTAAGCGGCGTGGAGTTAAACGTTAAAAAAAAAAAAAAAATCGAGGCGGCGCGGTTCTGCCCAGAAAACCTCGCCGAGGTGGCTAAAAAAAAAAAAAAAAAAAAAAGTAAAAATGAGGGGAACGAGACGAGCCAGACGCGCGAAAAGGTACCGTACGCCGCCATCTTGTTACTTTGTGTGCATCGGAAGCAGCCGCTCGCCCTCGTTAAATGGAGGCTCGCCCGCCGACCGGAATGAGGTCAGAGGTGGCGCGTAAAAAGACGTGACGCAAAGAGCTCTGGGAAAAAAAAAAAAAAAAAGAAAGAAAGCGCATGCCCGTTTCTGTTGTGAAGGGGAAGAAGCATACGTGGAGATGGGAGAGATTTCTATACAGACAAAAGACATTTAATTAGATCGTACCTCGGCCTGCAGCTCCTCTAGGACTAATTACCTGCCCCTCGTAGATTTCGCGTTACATCCCGTCCGCGCTCGCCGGCCGCAGTTTCGCCGCCTTATTGTTGTTTTTTTTGGAACTAGTTATTCTTAAAAGATCTAATCAATCTGCGAGATGAAATAAACGGCGGTTAAATTAGGTTTGGCAGAATAAAAGGGAGGTTGGGGGGTGGGGGGGGGGGGACTCTTTTGTTGAAACGTTAGCTCCACTTCATCCAGGTCAAAAGTTCAGTCGCATTAAGGCCCGCTTGACCTATTTTCTCCAGTGAAACTTGGGAATCCATCTTTGTTCGGTTTGTCCTCTAGCCTCTGTCCGCTCACATTAAGTCGCTGGCGTTTCTGTTCCCGCGCAGCCTGTCGTTAATGGAAATCAATGACAAATCAAGTAATGCATATTATTAACAATACCACCGACGGCACCTTTTATATTTTAAAACACTGGCGCTTCTTCCTCACGCTTTTAAGTGCGACCGGTGTCTCCGTATACATCATTATTGCTACTATTACATGTTGTGCTACTGGTATTATATATAATGGCATTTCTGAACCATGACTACTATCCGTATCCTTCCCCCGAAGTACCTCATTTGGCGTTTTTTTCCCCGTCGTACCTCGTGTTGCATTTTTTTTTTTTAAACTTGATGACGTAGCACAAGGTGGTCTTTAATTATTGCATCTGTCTCGCCTGTTTTAAATCGTCCTTTTGCATTTTTTTTTTCTCAGCTTAAAATTTCCCACTTTATTATTGTACTGATCGTTACAGTAATTTCCTTACACTGTAGTCAAAATCGAAAGGGGAAGGGCGGCGGGGGGGGACGTTTCAAAATGTTCCACGTTAACCTGAAAAACAAGGATTTTGACGAACCCCGGCACCATCAGAGCAACATTTATTCTACCGAGTCCCCATTAAACAAGCGCGATAGGCGACACGAAGCTCCTTCGAACTGCTGTAGGTGTTAATAACGTAAACGGGACGTACGACCGCATCGAACCGGGTTTGTGTATTTTCTAAACCGTTATAAAAAAAATAGTACAAAATATTAGGAATGCTCGTCAAGGATGATTCGGTCCAGTACGATCGCAATAATAATCATCAAATAAAACTCATCTCCTTTTCTGACAAGAATTTTATCCTTTAGTTTTATTCTTTATTTAGTTTTTATTTGAGACTTTATTAGATGATCGGACTTTACTTTTAAAAGTTAGGTAGTTACTTTATTAAAGGTCAAGTAAATGTAAATAAAAACCACACGCTGCTTTTCCTGTGGAAAAAAAAAAGCTCATTTTACTCCACTGCATATATTTTACTGCGGTAATTTACTGGGCAGATTTCACACGCGGGGGGGGTGGGGGGGGGGAATTGCATCATCGCTTTATAAAAATGGCACCGACAGAATATAAAAGCGGATGTAAAGTAGTAGAAAATAGGTCCCGTGTTGAAGCCGCATTCAAATGCTGCTTCCACGATACGATACCAGTGAGAAATAACACACATCACTGGTAAGACATTTACATTGCTTTAGGACAGCTTTGTTTAATTTTTTTTTTTTTAAACACCTTTATTTCTACATTCATAAACGTACGACTACGCAGACAGTTTGCGTGGCAGTTTTACTTTATACTTAAAGTGCAGCTCGCCGAATTAACCAGACTATGTTAACGGGTGACTTTCGGTCACCGTAAAACATCACCACTTCCGTTTCAACTGGGAGATCTGAGCGTCTGCATCGCGTTTCAAGGTTTCTTCTCCTTTCTGCCGCCGAGCGCTGCGACCGCCGCCGGTGCTCTCGGTAGTTGACTTTTACTACGGCTGCCGTTTGACCTTCGCCTTCGCCTTCACCTGCGTTACGCAGCTGCGAACACGATACCGGGTCGGTGGCGGAAGCGCGCGCGAATTTCACCCGTTTTACCACACGGGGGGGGGGGGGGGGGGGGGGGGCAATTACGACGATTCGCCGTTAGTCGTCGGCCGCCCGTCTGCGTTTGGAGCCGTTTGCTCGGAGGACGAGAGGCCGATGGAAAGAAAAAAAAAAAACAAAGAAGAAAAAAAAAAAGGGTACGGTCAAAAGTCAGCTGTTTTTCCTGCAGCAGAAGCAGATCTGCGCACAGTGGAGGGCGGTGGGGGAGGTGGCGGGGGTTGGTGAAGCTGGTGGAGCATCCCGAAGAGCCAAGCCGGCAATTATCATCAGGCGAGAGGGCAGAAATTACAGCCATACCTATGTGATTGCACGCTATCGCGTTTCAGGGCCCGGGCCGGTGGAAAACACGTTCCGCCCCGGCCCTCGAGCCTCGCGGCCCTCGGCGCGTCGCGTTATACTCGTGCGCGCGCTCGGCTCGGCTGGCACGCAGGGCGACACAAAGAGGACGGGAGGGTCTGAAAGGCAGCGCTTCTTTTTTCTTTTTCCTGTTTTTGGAAGTTCACTCGGGGTGTATGTAGGCCAGCGTGTGCCGGAGAGCGCAGTGGCCCTTCAGCTATAGGCCATCTTTATGACGGGGATCTCTGTCCTCTTGCGTGTAATGTCACACACACACACTTTTTTTAAAATATATATATATATATAAAACGGAAGGTAAAGCCGCATTCATGCGCGCTGCGTTCAGGTCCCAGGTGGATGGGTCGCTGCGGGCCTTCGGCGGCGGCCGGCGCCCACCACCACCACCACCACCGCCACCTCCACCACCTCCACCACCTCCACCCCGTTCTTTGGAACGGCGGTAGCGTACGGTGCGGTCTGCTGTGAAAAGCACGAGCGGGACAAATGATGCAACGTGACGGCGTTGCTGCGGGGGGGGAAAAAAAAAAAGAGGCTGATAAAAACGCAGTGTTACGATATACATAACGTTTGGTGCTCGACCGCGTACACGAGGTGTAACTGGAAGTCACTCGTATCTAAACGCTCTCGTTTTGACTTTAGCTATCAGAAGTTGTTTTTTTTCCAGTTTGAGTATGGAGTCAAATATATACCTGACATTATTAGAAATATTAGTCACTTTTTTTTCTTTTTTTTTAAACAATTATTTTGAATCAAATTGTAATGCGTGTTGATTGAAACAGAGGAGATTGTTTTGCGAAGTCGGTCCTCTTATAACCGAACCCACGTATGAGCTCACAAAATCGCTTCTCGGAATTTGTTTTATTTCTTTAAAATTTGGAACGTAAAAAGACGCTTTAACGTCTGTGATTTTTTTTGTTTTCATTTCCCCCTTGTAAAAAAAAAAAAATCGGCCGTTCACAGGAAGTCTGTGAAGTCTGAAAAAAATGATTTTAAAATCATTTATTTTGTCCGTCAGATATGATCAAAGACGACAAAGTCAATCAAAGGAGATTTGAAATATTTATTTACTTTTCTTTTAATTTCTTGTCCTGCAATTATTTAATTAATATTAGACCTAAAATTAAAGCGGAATCGAGTGAGAGTTTTCAAAGCAGTTTTTTTTCCAACCATGATGGTACCCATGATAACTATCATAAAGTAGAAAGTTTTATTATTATTATTATTATTTTTTTTTACCCCCCTCCCCGTTGAGTACGAGGCGCCGCGAAAACGGAAACGAAATACCCGATTTTATTTTTTTTCATCCGAAGTCTCATAAATAATTGCGGGTGGCTTTGAAAGTAATACATGTATTAATGGCGTTTACTGACCTCTCGTTGGGTTTTTATGTATAAACGTAATTTGTGTACAACTTTCATCTTCGGGGCGAAACGTGAAACATTTCCAAATGGAAAAAAAAAAAAAAAAAAAGAAGGACATAAAACAAAGACACCTACATATTTTCAGATATTTCTCCCTCCGAGTGGAGATGTTCTCAGTCTGTCTTCGTCCTTTGGTGTTTGAGTGGGCGAGAGTGGCCGGTCATTGAGAGGTCACTTCAGGAGAGAAAGAGAGAAGTTGTGTTCGACAGAACTACTTTGGAGGGGGGGGGGGGTGCAGGAGTCAAACTCACCTCTCGCAGTATTTCTGTAACATTGCAGCGGTGAGGCTTTGGAAAGGCTTTTGAAAAGGGGATGTGTGGAAAAAAAGGTAATGCACTTTCAGAGTGCCGGCGCGCGTCGCGTTTCAGCCGCCAATTGCCGGAGAGAAGCCGCTCTTGCCCTTTTCCATCACAGCTTTAAGTCCACACTTCAATCGCGGCAGCAGCAGCACACATTGCCTGCCTGCCCGTACCCCCCCCCCCCCCCCCCCCGGTGCTTTTCCATGTCCCCGGCCCCTTCGTACGAAGGGAAAGTTCACACTTTTTAAACCCGACGACAGCCTCCGGGGCTCTTAACCTTGTTCAGGACAGATAGACCCGAGGATTCAACAGGTGAACGCCTTTTAATTCGCCTTTGGTATTCCATTTTCCCCAGTCGTCACGGTTTGTGGAGGGAGCGAGCTTGTCCGAGGAGTATTGATCTTAAATCGTGTGGAAGGAAAAGCCGGCAGCTACAGTTCCTCATCCAATAAACCCTCACACATGCAGGTTTTTTTTTTTTTTTTTTTGCTCAATGGCACTTTTTTCCTCAACACAGTCTACTTTAACGTTTATATTTTCTGCAGTTTAGAGACCGTTTAAGTCACGTAAATGACGCAAAAGTAAAAAAAAAAAATAAAATCGTTAAAAGGAAAAGTAAACAAACTATTGACGTTTGTTTATTATGCAACTTTTTTTAAATTTTTTAAATGAAATTAATAAGTTGGAAAATGTCACGTTAATCACTTAAAGCAAGAGCTTTCTGCTGCACGAGTGAAATTTAACTCCAATGATGTTAAATTCTTCGATCGAACTTCTGATCTCAAGCTTTAACTGGTTTGTAGTTTCAGTTTAAAAATATCGAGTTAAATGTCCCCATATGAGGAATTTAATTGTAAAAAAATGCAGTCATTTAAAAGTGCGTCAAATTCAAGTTTGTCCCAAAATATTTAATTACTACTGAAGAAGAAAATACATTATGGAGCCTAAAATAACATTGAATTCAACCAAAGCTCTATTCATACGGGAATTTCAAATATGATATTTTTCCCCCCGTATAAGCATTTGTATACTTATAATTCCAACTAATAATTAATAAATAAAAAAAAACAGCCTTTACTAAAGTTGAAAACTCATTTAATTCAACTTACAGAAGGGTATTACAATTTAAACGTATACTATTATATTCAACTTCTATGTTTGTTCGTGTAGACTTAATGATTATCAATATTTACATACTAAATTATCGCAGAGAAATGTTTTATTTGATTTTATAAACGTAAGTCGTATTGAACTCGCAGGCGGTTCCTAAAAATTAAATCTCAAAAGCGGAGTCAAGAGACTTTACAGGGAAATTGTTGACGTTAAACTTCGCTCATTAGTTTTGACAGCGGGGGGGGGGGGGGGGGGGGACGAGTCGTTTCCGTCCGCGAACGCACGGCCGACGTCCCAGACCCGATTCGGGCCAGGGCAAAAAATAAAAAAAAAAAAAAAAAGTCCCGAGCTTTAAGGCGAAGGCGTCAAAAGTTTTGAGCGTTTAAGGTTTTAACTCTCGCCGTCGCGGACGCGCGCCGATTAACGCTGACGAGCGTCAATTAGTCGGGCCGACGCGCGCCGACGCGAATGCGCGGCGGGCTTCCGCGCCGGAGGTTTGGGGCTAGTGGCGCCCGGTTGGCTCGGTAGACGGCACACTCGCTCCGCATTAGATCAGCGGAGCCCTAAAGGCTGCTCTCCGATGTGACACAACTGTGGCAGTGTGTGTGTGTGTGTGTGTGTGTGTGTGTGTGTGTGTGTGTGTGTGTGTGTGTGTGTGCGCGCGCGCACGGCCCTGCGCAGACGGGCCTGACCGAGCACTCACCTCGCTCCAAACATTTTTATTTATTTATTTTCCCGTCCCCTCTTTCGGATTAAAGCGCCCCTTGTGCGGAAGCTAACCTACATAACCGGCTCGGTGCCGCGCCGGCCGTGCGGGGGCTTTCCCTTGATACAGATATGATGAAGGGGGCTGCTTAGAACGGAAGACAATGGACCCTCCGTCGGTTCCCCCCTTTCGGGCCCGGGATCATTACTGAAATATCACGCGACGCTCTTGACGGAGCCGTATTGAGTTTAGCCACCGGAGCACATCGCGCCGTACCGATTAAGTCGGTGGCTTAATAATAATAAAAAAAAAAAAAAATTAAAAAAACTGAATTATTTCCATATCATAAGCCGGGACACGGGCGGAGACGTCATTTTCTCTCCCGGTTTTGTTTACGGCGAGCGGGTCGTCCTCGGGCCGCCCGCGCTGTTGTTGATGGCGCTCAATTTCACCGGGTCACAAGTTTAACTGCTGAAAGATTTGCACTTCTAATAATGCAGCGGTTGGTTGCGAAGGCTTTCGTCGTCGTCGTGCGGGGAACAAAGTTACCGATGTTTTGGCCGGCGGTTACAGTAGCGTGCCTATCTAAAACAATAATAGGAACCACGTTTGAAGAAAAAAAAAAAAAACTATGAAATCAAAACATTTTGGATTGATGGTTAAGTTTATGCCTCTGGAATTATTTCCTTACATTTTTTGTTTTTTTTGTTTGTCAATCATTGGACTTGCACCGAATGTATATGTACACTACCCACGGGTGGAAATATATTTCTGTGTTTACAAGTGTTCAAAAAAACCCACTTAATACTCAACTTATGTGACAGTATTAGCAGTATTAGGTAGGTAGGTAGGTAGGTATATACTTTATTAATCCCCGAGGGGAAATTTTTTCGCCACAGCAGCATACATACAGGAGCAATAATAGAAACAATAGAATAAAATAATAGAATAGAATAATATAATAGAAAAGCAATCAAATAAAATAGCAGTAAATAGCAGTACAAAATATAAAATATAAAATGCACAGTATATACGGTATATATACAGTACATTATATATATATTATATATATATATATATTATACAACAAACCAATAAACACAGTCAACATATATATATATATCTATGTATATATATACATACAGTACAGTATATATCTATATATATAATATTTATTTTCAAATATTACCTGTATGTTTTATGCGTAGCGGTTCGCAGGAATTTAAAGAAAGTTTGGCTTTTATTTTTTGCAAAGTCATTTAGCAAATTTTGCTGCGCAGTTTGAGATGGATATTTACGATCGAAGCTTCAATCTCAATTTTTTTTATTTTTTTTATTTATTTATTTTATTTTGAGCGTTGCCGCTTTCTTCTTCACGCGTACGCGTCGTCGGGGGTCGGCAATTATTTTCAGTCCCGGGCCTTTCTTCTTTTTTTTTTGTTGTTGCGTATTTTATCAGCGTGTGGAAACGTTTCTTCGGCTCCGTTGATTAATCTGATTCGTTTAAGGAAAAAAACAAAAAGAAGAATTCATCAAACTGTTTCATGATTGAATCTTTTTAACCGTGAAGCCGAGTTACAGCAGCGTACAATGTGTTCAGTATTTTCTGACGAACGCGCAGATGTACTTTGGGACGAGAGTGTGTATTTTTCTTAATTTTATTTTTTACCAGGAATTCCCTTTGAGATCCAAAAATCTCTTTCCCAACTGGGATTTTTAAAAAAAAAAATTTTTTTTTAATCCGTGTACATTTTTAATCGAATAAGAATATAACTGTGTTTACACATGTATCGTCACACAGAACCATTATCAAAAGCAGCGTCTCACATGCATTTTTGTTGCGCGTGGATTTTGTCGTCAGCGACTTGATACATGTCTCGTCTATTTCTGCCTGTTGGAAATTTCGCTTCAAATGAAACGAGAGTTGAATCTTCAATGAGGCGATTTTTGTTTCGCTGTGATTTTGCCATTTACGACAAAATAAAAAAAGAAAGAGAAAAGGATCGTCTGTATTCCAGTTGCAGACTGCAATGTAAATACCGACAGGTTTTAGAAAGGTTTTTTTGTTGTTGTTGTTGTTGCTTTTGTCAGGCTTTTATTGGGTTTAACCGAGAGATCATTCTGAGGTCCTGCGAGATCGTATTATCTTTTAAAATCGCTCGTTTAAACTCCTTTTATAGGCTCGGCTTTACAGGACGACCTCCTGTCTTTGTATCAGGACTCCCTGTGATCACCGTGTCCCACGTTCGTATCCCTCAGCTTGTTTTTTTTTTTTTTAATTTTCTTTTATGCGTATATATACCTTATACGCTCACGCCGTAAAATAACAGTCGCGTTACATTTATTACAACGGCCAACAAAATCGCAACTCGTCAGAAAACGCGTCGCAGTGAAACTTTCCACTATTAAACGGTATATAAAGTGGTTGGAGATTTGTTGCGACGCGGCGAACGTAAAAACGGTTTGCATTTCAGATGAACGTGTCATATTTTTTTGTCGTTCGACACCTCGGGAGAGGTTGCCGTTGGAACCGATGCGAGACCAGCTTGCGCGCCGTACGTGAATATCGTGCGTCCGCCCCCCTCCCCCCCCCCCGCACGCGTGACCATAAATACATAACGAGACGCATTCGTACACGATGCACGCGCTGATCTATGCAAAAAAAAAAAAAAATGAAGCGTAAAAAGCACTCGGGGAGATGAGTCGCCGCGTCTAAACTCCATCAGACGGCTTCAACGGAGAGGAACGGCGAACCCCCCCCCCCCCCCCCACCGATGACATCACGACGACACATCACGGCCTGGTTCGGTTATCGCTCTGCAATCCTTTGCTCGACAACACGAAGAGGTGAAGGGGTCGCGGGGCGGGGGGGGGGGAAGGAGGGGGGGTGAAGGGGAGGGAGTTAATGCTCCCAGAGGAGATGAAGAATGCGAGGTGGGGCGGGGACTGTTTTGACACGAGAGACGAGGGCACACGTCCTGCGTCTCGCTGTCACTTCACATGTTCCTGCATCACGAGGTCGGGAGGGGGCGGGAGGAGGAGGAGGAGGGGCGGGGGGGAGGGGGATTAAAAAAAAAAAAAAAGGTCTCCAATGGGAACTAATGGAGGTACGCCGTGAGTGATGGGTCTGATTTGAGACGCAGGGCTCACTCAGCGTCCTGCTGATGGCAGCAGTGGGCCGGTCGATCCCTGCATGCAAAAAAAAAAAGAAAAAGCAGGACAAGCACAGATTGACTCTCTTAGGAAATTCCCATCACTGTGTGGCAAAGTCATTTTATGAGATCAGGACCGGAGGATTGTGCGGCACAAAGTCTGTGTGTGTGTGTGTGTGTGTGTGTGTGTGTGTGTGTGTGTTGTGTGAAGAAGCGTGAACGTCGCACAGAAAAACAGAAGTCTGAGACGGAAATGACCTAACGACAACCTTTCCTCCCGACAGGGCACTCACTTTGCGCACGGCATCGACATCGTGCCGTCACATTCGGTCCCATCCTCCCCTCCGCCGCGGCGGCCATGATGAACTCCACGTGAACCCGCCCCCGTGTCTGTGGGAGCCGAGCGGATCGCGACGCGTGATTGGCCGAGGCCGAGCGCTCCGTATTCGGGAGCTTACTGTGAAGCCAGGTTTCGGGGCGACCATCGCTGCAACCCCCCCCCCCCACCGCCGCCGCCGCCGCCACCACCACACACCACACACACACACACACACACACACACACATATATACACGTGTGTGTGTGTGTGAACAACTTAATCGCTCTGTGGGCTTTTTAATTATCTCATAAACCGTGATTCGTCTCTCTGCCTGGGCCTGACCGATGGAAGGCCCCCAGAGAGCACAGTGTGTGTGTGTGTGTGTGTGTGTGTGTGTGTGTGTGTGTGTGTGTGTGTGTGTGTGTGTGTGTGTGTGTGGAGGAGGTAGGGGGGGAGGGGGGGAGTCGGTGTCTGGGAGGACTCGTATGTTGTACTTTTTGCCTTTTACCGTAAGTTTGTGTAAAACTACACCCTTCGAGTCGCGTCAGGCAGTCGCAGAATCGAGATCGAACGAGACGTGGAATGAAATGGAAATTGTGTGTAACGTCGTTTTCCTGCGTCCAGACGGAAACATAATTCTCACTCTCCATATTTATTTAAAAAAAAGTAGTTCGGGAATTATTTTGAATATTTTTGTATTCGTATTTTGTATCTATTTGACCTGCAGTATAATTACATCACGACTATAAACGTATTTGTAACAAATGCGTGACCTCGTCCGTTTGACCACGAATACATATACTCATCATATAAAAATGAGGTCTGTGCTGCTTTTATTGTCTACAGTGAATTTATAAAATGTTTCTCTCATTAATAATTCATTGTTTATACAAACAGAATTGATGATGACATTCCTTTTTTTTAAATTACTTGTATATTTCCTATATATTATAAGTTGTTTGGTGAAAATTTGCACAAAATAAATTAAGAAAACAAAGTTAGTTAAATTTACAGAAATAATTAAAAATGTTTTCTCTATTAAAATTTTGTATTTAGTATTAGTAAAGGAAATCAGTCAAAACGTACAACTTATTTTTAACATTAATTATTGTTAAATATGCACATACATATGTATATATTGTACCATTGGAATTATAATTAAATTATAATTACATTTGTTTAAAAGGTTCAAAGTACATACTCATATATTAAAGTTGTATTATTATTATTATTATTATTATTATTATTATTATTATTATCAAGTGTTATTAATATATATGTATTATAGTATAGGTGGATATACTTTTATGCACATATAAACATGTTGTATATATTTCATCATATTCATGATCTTTATATTCCTTAAAAAGTTATATTACTAATGAAAACATTTTTAGGTTAATATATCTGTAAAACATTGGAAGAGTTGTTATTATTAATGTTATTTAGTATTATGGTATAGATGCAGATAATTATATATATCTATATGTAATTATACATATATATATAATATAATCGAGAGACGGCAAACTACATGGTACAATACAAATAATATTTTCTTATATTTTGGATAAGATCTATATTCATTTATTTCCTGCCGTCGTCATTTACAGCACTTGGTAAATATGAGCTGACATTATGTTTCGCAAATGAATCTGAAATCGACTTTCTTGAATTTCTAAGTTTTCAGTGAAAAGCGCGTCTCTCCGATCAAACTGCAGTTCTCTGAGTTCGGCGCGGCCTCTGGTTCACCCCGTCGTCTTCTGCCGATTAAAACACAAACAATTTATCCGAAAAACCTCCTGACCCCCGCGGCCGAATTAACGAACCCGTCCGAGTTCACGGAGAGTTGAACGGTGCCGATGCAGATTTCCTGCGATGGTGATGATGATGATGATGATGATGGGTGGTGGTGGTGGTGATGCCGCTGCCGCTCTCGGCGGAGGCGGAGCTCCCTCCTCTTGCCACACTAACCCCTGCCTGAACTCGGGACGTGTCTGTCCCACCGGCTCTGAAACTGTCACGTGCACTTTCAATCTCTCCCCCCCCTCCCACCCCCTTCTCCAAAAAAGCCGTCCGGCCTCCCCACCGCCGCGTTTGGTATTTGAAAATGGACGTCTTCTCGCTCTCCCTGCCTACTTTCTCGACTTCCCTCGGAGCCAAAAAAAAACCTCAGAGGCTTGGGAGATGTTAAGAGTCGGTACTGAAGATGCTCGGGGGGGGGGTCGGAGAGGAGTACGAAGGGGGGGTCCTGCGAAGGACAGCGTGGCCCCTACAGACCCCCCTCTAACCCCCCGCTGATCTCCACATCATGCCGTCAGTCTGAGATTACATAAAGAAGAACCTGTCAAAGCATCAAAAAACAACTTGCTGTCCAGTCTTGTAGCACTAAAGTTCAATTTGGTCCTCGCTTTGCGTGAAAACTGTCACAGCCGATGCCGAAAAAGACATTTTAAAAACACCACGCGCAACTTCATGAGGGAAGAACTCGAAAACGTTAATTTTATGTTCGTTGCGTTTTTATTTAAAGCGTCCTAACTTTTAAACTTTGTCACAGTGAAGTCTTCTTTTTTTTGTTTGTTTTTTTTTGGTGTGTGTTTTTTGAGGGCTGCTCCCTTTTTGTGTGTGTGTGTGTGTGTGTGTGTGTGTGTGTGTGTGTGTGTGTGTGTGTGTGTGTGTGTGTGTGTGTTCATGTGCAGTGAAATCTTCCAAAATGACCATTTTCTTGGTTCCTGTACATTTAAACTGAAGTATTCTCCTTTTTTTTTTTCCCCTCCTGCGGATTAAGTGCGCTTTGTTGCCGTCCGAGGAAACGAACCCGTGTTTACACTGAGCTCACTTCGCCGCGGGTCGCTGTGATTTTATTTTCCCAGAGTTTGATCCGGAGTTTCTCTCGGCCGTCGGCGCTGCACCGCCGGGGCCCGCGGCCGGAGCCGCCGGTGGGGGGCGCAGTGGCCTCGCGGTGGAGCTCCTGATCGGGCCCTTTTAGGTCTGTTTCTCTTAGGCGGGGTTTAGCACGAGGCAACAGCTGGCACAAGTTTATGGATGGAAGCCGTTGGCGAGGAGGGTGAAGGGGGAGTTACAAGCAGATCTCCCTCTTCATTTTCTTTTTTTTTCTCCCCCCCCCCCCTCCCTCTCCCTCTCAGATAATCCCAACACCTTGACCCCTTGAACGCAGCTTTCCCGGCACAGTTGTGGCCAACGGCGGGGATTGAGTACAAGAAATTACAGCAGTGGACCGGGATAAAGTGTCCTAAAGCTTTCTCAACCCGGCTGCACCGATCCTGCGTTTTTGATTGGGTGGTTAAAGCGTTTCTTTAAAAAGAAAGGAACTTTGGCAGCGCTGTGCGAGCGTGTCTTTCCTTTTTCTTTCCACGGAGTCAGATTGTTTTACGTGTGACGGACATTTAGTTATTGCAGAAATTAGTTTTGCAGGATGACAAACTCACATCGCTTACATGCATTTTTGACATATTTACATTTTCCTTTTTCTTTTCCTTTTACTTATCATAAATTATTTTTATTTTTTTTACTTTTCCACTTTTGAATAATAATCACAATGTTGATTAAAATAACACAATGCGCGTTAAAGTTAATGTTTACACACCATAACAAACACATGTAATATGTAAAATATATTAAAGTACATGTCAAGTGATGTATGTTTCATTTCCTGAACTATCAATAATTTTTTCCACATTTGTCTAAATCATAGCAATGTTAATTGAAATTATAATTTAGAATTAAGTGTTTGTGGTTAGAGGTATTAAATGTGACATAAAACTGGCTCCAGTTTTTGTTTTTAAAATACAATTACTTGAATCAATTCTGAATATTTTTAAAGCATTACCACGTAGACCAAACTTACTTAAATTAGAGTATAATCACATTATAACAGGCGCTCGTAGCGAATGGAAAAAAGTTCAGCTGCGATCTAAATTTTACCTTTTGTTCGTAAAAAAATAATCGACTCAGAAGAAGTTTGTTTTAAAGGTATAATTTTAAGATTTAACATTGGCAGTATTTAGTCAACAGATCAAGTTTGAGATGTTGATGAGCTATAAATTCCAGTATAACGTTACTGTCAGTTTGATAGATGAGTCTCCTCGTGTTTTGTGCCAGAGACAGAATTTCTCTGGAACTGTTTGGGGTGAACGGAGGACTCCGGGCACGGCACGTGAAACATGAGAGATGGCCGGCTGTGGCGTGTTTTCAATCTACATAAACATTCATCGATCAGCCCGAAGACATCCTGGTTCACTGTCTCACACGTTCACCAGCTGTGATCAGGAGGGGTAAAAAAATGAAACGTTCAAACGACGGTAAGGCAAGAAAAGGAAGCTGCACTTTATGTTTTTTTTGGAAATGTAAAGATATAGTTAAGAAACTTATGGTTGCATAAATTATATTTTTTTGTATTAAGTTTGTAATTTTATGTGTAATTTTGAACTATATTTTGGACTCATGGAGCTCCAAAGTGTGCAATATTGTATTTAATATTTATTTACATTGAATATTTAATTACTAAAATGTATATTATCAAATAAACAATGATATGAATACATTGTGGGAAATATATTGCTCATATTATTAATTATAAAAACAATTTTTTGAAATATTTTTTTTATGTGCTATTATTTTCCTAGAAACCCAAGAACAATTTTTTTTTTCCTTTTTGTAAAAAGATAAGCCTGTTTGTATCTGCTGCTCGAAATAAAACAAAATAATACTGGTCGTACAGTACACGGCCAAAAAGCTCGCAAGCTCTACAACTGCTACCTGAATGAGCTACTTAACTCCTTCTCGCTGGCGCAACAGCGTTGGAAATCGTATCTGAATGCGCCCACTAGAGGGCGCTGTAAAGGCACAACGTAAAGGTACACAACCACAGCGATCAAGCTCAGTAGCCGTTGGGCGTTTGTTCACGCAACGCGGCAGGACGGACAACGTTGTGAGCTTTTAGTTAGCTCTAGTTGAGACGAGCCAACGGGCTAACTGTCCTCGTAGTTGTTCTTGGTCGCTTAAAAGTGCGATTAATGACGAAATTACAGAACAGAATTTGTATTGAATATTGACGATTGGATAAATACAAATAATATGCAGTAAAATGTATCAATCGTGAAAATGACTAATAAAATAGAAGTCGTGTCACAAAAAGCGAATCGATTTACGCGTTTTCAACCACATTATCACATGATTGTGTAATTTCCGCATTTCTATTACATTTCTTTTAATATTTTGGGCTTTTGTGTACAAACCTTTGAAAACTAAAAATGTGAACTTGAATCAGTCGTGTGACTGCTAGTTGTTGTGTCTTTTAAAAAAAAAAAGAGAGCGACAAGAAGTATTTTTCTGATGCCGCCTGAATTTCATAAGCTCTTAAAAAAAAAAAAAAAAAAAAAAACTCGTCCCGCAGTACTTTCAGAAACTCGAACATCTGTGGCGGCGAAAAAAGGCTTTTTCCATTTGACACTAACGGTCCAGATACGTCCCCGCCGCGTCCACTACTGCTCTCCCTGCCCGCATTTGTCCCACGATATGAATAATAGATAAAAAGCAATCGGACAAATGGAAAGATTCTTTTTCAGGACATTTCTACGACTGTATTTTTAGCTAGCTTTTATTCCCCCACACACACACACTGTTTACTCCGTAGAGGCTTGCTATGGCGGCCGTTAGAGGAACCTGCGCGCCGCAAAACACTTTTTGAAATGACATCTGTATGCCATTTCCCAGCACACGTGGTTTCTCAGTACATCTCTGGCGTTGTGCATTTTTCCAATCCGTTTCTTTTAGTCCAGGTCTTCGGTCGGACAGGCAGACGGAGGCATCGCGACAGGCCCTCGTATTAATACTTAATACCGTGAAACATCGCTTTGCGCATCCTTTTAAACGGTTCAAAACACACTGAAATGGAATGATTTCATTTTGTTGGTACTTTTGAACCCATGAATAGAAGATTTTCCGTACATGTGCGAAGAGATGCCCTCTCCGAGATGTGCACATGCTCTGCCGACTTCTATTGGTTTTTTTTTTTTTTATATTCAATGTTTATTCTGGAGTTCTAGATAAGTGCAAATCAAAGAAGGGAGCATTTGTACATAAATCACAGATGAAGAAAAAAAAGAAGAAAAAAAAAAAAGAAATTACCCAAAAATAGCAATAAACCAAATCAAATGAGGCTGGCTCCTCCGACAAATGTGTCTGTGATGGAAAAATTATCAAAGTGTCTGGGCGGCCTCCTGGGCCCCTGTCGAGTCTGGAACTTGTCAATCAGTCTGTGAATAAACACCAGGACAGTCTAACTGGAGTAACTGGGACACATTGCTTTAACCCAATAGTATTTGCATCATGGGAATGGCAGCTCTGTGGAAACAGGAAAAAAAAAAGAAAAAGAAATCCATGTTTGATCGTGTGCAAAGCGCTCAGCTTCTGGGAATGACCAGTAGGGATGCTGTTGCCTGACAAATCCAACACGCAACCAGT
Organism: Brachyistius frenatus; assembly: GCF_029030835.1. Classification (NCBI taxonomy): domain Eukaryota; kingdom Metazoa; phylum Chordata; class Actinopteri; family Embiotocidae; genus Brachyistius; species Brachyistius frenatus. The sequence goes on along the minus strand of NW_027210822.1, from coordinate 385,873 downwards.
ATGAGAGCACAGGAGAGTGCCTTTAATCTCTTCTTACACTTATCCGGTCCACTCCTATTAGGTGCGGCAGGAAAAAAAATATATACATATGTATATATATATACATACATATATATATAAAGAAGCTCAGAGGGGAATGACCAAATGAGCTCTGAAAACTCATCTTTCACTTCTCCGTCGACCTCTCCGGGCCCCTCCGGGTCCCCGTAAAGCCACGTCAATAACCGCGGTGAGGGAGGCGGCACCGCGCGAATGTAAACACACAGGTCCGACCTCGCTCGGCTCAAAACAGAGCACAAAGGAGGGTGGGTGGGGGGTGGGATGGAAAAAAAAAAAAAAAAAAAAAGGTGAGACGTGTCATCCCGATTAGATTTAATAAAAAAGGACGAAGGGGAAGAAGAGAGAAAGAAAGAAAGAAAAAAAACGGCAACAGCGGACGGCGAGAGCGAATGGAGGGGCCGTTTTAAAGAGGATTGCTGTGCAGATGTCACTATAATGGCATCACCGGCATAAGTCAGGCATTAAAGACGGGGGCCCGCCCCCGTGCAGACGGCTCCTGTATGTTGGGTTCCTGCGAGAGGGGCCGAACGGCACCAGCGGGGTAGCCGGCGTGCCTCTTCGGAGGCCTTAATCCTCCGCGGTCAAAGGAGGAATTGAATTTTTCACAGTTGTTACCGCGGCGGCGGGAACCTGCTGCTTGCTCTTTTCTGCGAGTCATAAAGTATTCAGTCGGAGCTCCTCGACCGTTTGACACTTTGTTTTCGCTCCCTCCCGCGTACTCTCGCCCCCCCCCACCCCCCCGAGACCGAAAGACTCGCCGTTACTCCACATGAACAACGGGGGGAAAAAAAACAAAAACTCCAGCTGCGACATGCTTTTCAAATGTCGGGCCGTCGCTTGGATCGGGCCGCTCTCAGCGTGCAAAGGTACAGTAATGTTATGCCAGCCGGGCCGAAAGAGATTTACTGAAGGTGAATCAACAAATCCTCAAATACCAAAGGTTATTCCCCACCCTCTCACCCCCCCTCTGCTTGTTATTCACTGAACCTGACATCAGTACGATGAAGCTGAGCTACTGAAAGGTTGGAAAAAAAAAAGGAAAAAAAAAAAAGAAAGGTCGTTAAAGTCGCATTAAGTGATTTTTGACCACCGGGGGGCAGCGGAACAAGCTGTTGAAGTCGGAACGACGAGTACGAGTTAAAAGCGACTAAAAGCTCCGAGAACGCCAAGTTTCCACGCGACGCTACGACTTTATTTTCGTGGGAGAAAACGCAACAGCTGACATGCGGCAGCTGAAGTTGTGGGAAATGTACAATTTACAAACAAAAATACTTTTGTACCGTGTGTAGAGCTTTTTAAGTCTCTAATTTTGCGCGATTGTTGTGTTCTGATCTCAAAATTCAAATGGGGCGGGGGTGGGGGGGGCAGCTCTGCTTTGGTCGCCACCAACGCCGCAGAAATAAACCTTCGCCAGTTAAGCTGCAAAATGCTCTGCTGCGTTCGCCGACTAGGTCCGAACATTTGCCTGGTACTGGGCGGGTCGCGTACGGCGGGTGTTTATCTGGCCGAAACTACTCGCAACTGCACTTCATGGAAGCGTGTCTCAAATAAAAATAAAAACAAATAAAAAAAATACTACGCAGGCTTCACGCTTTGCCTTCAAACGACGGCGACGAGAAGTGGTCAGCGTGGCCCTTTTTGCCTTGTTTTCCATTAATCCCGCTGCTCGTTGGCACACAATCTGATAAACCCGGGAAACACAAGGATCCCCCCGTCCCCACCGTCCCCCCCTCTCCTCCCCTCAGAGCGACATAATCCATTACTCTAACTCCGAACGCTTCAGTTTGTTTTGGCAGCCGCTTTTTTTGTTTTTTTTTGTTTTCCCCACACTGCGTTCAGGTGGAAGTCGCAGTCTGCTTCCAGTCAATCACTCGACGCCCACGAGACCCGAACGAAGGAGTCGTGAGGGAGCGGGGGAGGTGGAGGGGGTGGTGACGGGACGACACGGCGAAAACACACACCGTCACAAACTTTCGGCGCCACGTCCATGTTCTTCTTCTTTTGCGTTTAGCATCTAGACTATTGTGAAACGTAAACTTCCAAGGAGGGAAGCGTAAACCGAGGCGGGCGGGGTTTAATTCGTCGTGGGCGACAACGCGTTGTTGCTGCGGGGCGCTACCGCTGATCTAAAGAAGAGTTAAAAAAAAAAAGAACAAAAAAGCTTTTAATTAGAAGGCAGCATCTGACGGCTTCCTCCTCCAGGACGTCTTTATTTACTAACTGGTTCATATTTGTTCTTATTTTTTATTTTTTTCCCTGAGCAGACTTTCAGAAGGTCAAGTGGTAATGTCATTCAGAATAATTATCAGTGCAATTAAACCCACTCCGAATGCCCGTTTTCTCCACGGGCCGCAACGCTGGGCGTGTTTTTTTTGTGTTTGTTTTTTTTTCCCCAAAAAGTCCGCGGCGCATCCCTCGGGGGTTATTAGAAAACCGAGACTCGCAGGGGGAAAAAAAAACACAGAAACAAAGAGAAACGGGAGCTGCTCCTCAACCCCGCTGGCCCTCGGCGTCTAGACGATCACGTCGGGGGCAAATCGAAGAGATCAAACAGATTTAACACTTTGCTGACGCGGATCAAAGACTTCCAGCCCGTATTTGGCGTGGGGGGAGGGAGGGAGGGGGGGATTAATTGGTGGGGGGAGGGGGGTGGATCTGTGTGAGAACAAAGCACAGGAACAATGAGCTGATTACAGTTTGATTCATGCGTGAAAAAAATAAAGACAAAATGTAATTTGGCAGCGGGAAGGGGCAGGCGGCTATTTATTTATCATCTGTTGTTGTGTTTTATGGTCTGTTTCGGGTTAAGTGCTTTGATTTCTGACCGTTAATGACGGGAGGTGTCGATTCAATGGCGTCCCAATGTGTTTGCAGCGTTCCTCCAAAGATGTACACACCCCTTACGGTGTGTGTGTGTGTGTGTGTGTGTTGTGTGTGTTGTGTTGTGTTGTGTTGTGTTGTGTTGTGTTGTGTTGTCGGATCCAGCGGCTTTGATACCAATCAGGATGTCCAAACAGCCTGAGCTCCCTCATCGACCTCCACCGCTCCCGCAATCAGCCGACGTAGGTGTAAACGGAGTGACAACCCTTCAGTGTGTATCTGTGTGTGTGTGTGTGTGTGTGTGTGTGTGTGTGTGTGTGTGTGTGTGTGTGTGTGTGTGTGTGTGTGTGTGTGTGTGTGTGTGTGTGTGTGAAGGAGCAGCCAGCTACACTTGAGGAAGGTGAACGTTAAAGGTGAGCGACACAATCATCACATTATTTCAATTCCACCCCTACACACACACACACACACACACACACACACACACACACACACACACTATGATGACGCTGCAGCTAAAAACATCCGTCGTTGGATGTTTTTTTGTTTTGGAAACGACATTAAAGTAAGCAAAGAGTACTAAAAGCGTTCCATCATTTTCGTTTGGATTAGCATTTTTTTTTGTAATAATTCAAAAATTGAAATGCCACAAAAAAAAAAAAAAAAAGTAAATGTAGCTGAAAAAGTTTGTCAGTTGGAAACGTCGCTGCCAAAAACGTCTCGCAATTAACTTGCGACGGAACCGGTCGTTCCTTAAATGAAACGTAGTCTGACTTCACACTTTGCACCGAGCTAAAGAGTTATTTCCCTCAAAAACTTGGTTCGCACTTGGTTGCTGCATCTTAATTTCCCTTAAAAAAAAAAAAAAAAAAGGAATAACGCTGTTTAGTGTCTGTAAAGCTGGTGGACTCGCGCGACGGATCAAAACGGGAAATATCACGCAGAGATATTTTGAGCTTTGAAGAAAAAAACAACAACTCCGGATCCTGAATGTCCACCTCTCTCGTGTTTGTGATGGTTTTCTGTTTTCAAAATTGTTTAAGGAGCCTTAAGAAAGATTCCTGTCACTGTGTCTAAGCGTACATTCACTTCGTGTATATGTGTGCAAAGCATGCAGATGCAACAGACGGTTTGGAAAAAAATGGGAGGCAAAAAAAGAGAGACCAAAACAACAACAAAAAAGACAAAAAATACTCTAAAGTTGGGGGTTTCTCTAATTCATGTCAATATTTTTCTTTTTGTTGTATTTTTTTGTTGTGGTATTTGCAGTCATTTAAATATCTTTGTAGTAATACGGTGGCTTGTTTTACGCCTATTTGTGGGGTTTCTCTCAATGTTTCGCGTCGTCGTGTCTTTGTTTCTAACATTGTGTCCCGTTATTGTCTTACAGCGGTCGACGTCGTGCGTCTTTGTGGTCGTCCTTCGTGTCTATTCCCACTCGTGCGTCTCTTCGGAGTCGACTTTCCGACGATGTTTACCGCCGGTACGGCGTCCGCGCTTCACTGGCGTGCGGATGAATAATTGAATGTGAAACCCGCAAATGTAACACATTTCCTCCGTTTCAGACGATCACTTAGCCAATTGATGACCTCGATGAAATCCACGAAGACGGAACGCACGAAAGCCAATAACTGTAATACTATTCAAAGAGGGTTTTTTTTTGTTTGTTTTGTTTTTAAAATAGTGTTACATGCACTCACTCCACCGCTCTGATTCATTCTCTCGCTAAACCCGATGCCCGTTTGGTCGTGCGTCTGTCACCAGGCCTTCAAATGATCCAATTACCGCCAGTCTGAAACATTTCCACTGTTAAGGCCGCAGTAGGTCGGTCCCCCCCCCCTCCCTCTCCCACCCTCCCCCTCTTCGACAACCACCTCCGATCCGCAACTCCTCCACATCTGGGAAGACGGAGCGGGGCCAGACGAGGCCCCCGCCGCCCCTCGCAAAACTTGGGCTGATACTGGAATTTCACTCAGTCAGATAAAATAAACCAGGGGAGCCCTCGATGCTGGATAAATAAGCAGTACACTTTGGCTTGGGGCGAACCAGCGCTCTCCCTACTCGGTGATGTAACTGATTGCACCTTTTCCCCTCTGATTAAAAGCAGGGTTAAAATACACAAGGGTTATTACACTCTACCGGAAAAATACCCCTAATCCCTGGAAAATAATCAGCAAAAAAAAAAAAAAAAAAAAGATTTTGATTGGCAAAGACCCCACAAATGGGAAGAATGTTTGGGTTGGAAAAAACAACAACACGGGTCCCAGAGGGCCTGAAACCTGAAGAAAAGCTCTTGATAATTTACTACATGATCTTCGTATTCATATGGAAAGAGTATTATGTAAAGACTGTAATAAAGAATCCACTAAATGGCTGTTCTCTGTGTAACTCGTTCAGTGAGAATTAATGAAATCATAAATGTCGCGCTGGAAGTGCACGCGCGAGCATGCGAGGTTCGAAAGCCTCTAAATTAAAATGTAAGGGTTTGGACTGGAAATGAACCATGAAAAACCACCAGAAAACTACACAGAAACTGTGTATGCATGTGTATATATATATATATATATATATATATATATATATATATATATATATATGTATAAAACTCATCAGGAGAATGCGTGAACTCAGACAAGGAGTCGTCACAGTCTAAATCTCTTCTTGGACTTTCCAGCCACAATAAAAGGTCATAAAAAGCCGTGATGGAGATTATTCAGCTGTTCAAGACACAAAAACACTTTTTCCGCTGTTTTTAAACCGAAACGCGACCAACTCATTCATCGCCTCAAACAGGAAGTACTTCTGCACGTATTCACACGGAAATGAAGCAAATACAAATAAAAAAAAAATAAAAAAAGTTTTTGTTTGAATGCTGACGTGTTGACCAGCACCACAGTACGATTTAATAGTTTCTATTTTACAATTATTTTATAGTTGTGGAATACATTTATGTGTAACACATAAAACAACAGGGCGGAGCTCCAGCAGTCGGTATTAATCAGCCACCGACGCCGGCGAGTAAAGATTTAATTGGGGAAATACAACTGTGTCGGATGGCGCCGGTTCAAAGCTTTTAAAAAGGGCTGTTTGACTGGATTCATGTCTCTTAACAAGTGTAAACACTGATCAGTGAACTGCTTTTAATATATAAAAAAAAAAAAAAGCAGAACAACACAAACCATTAGAGCACTAAACTGCACCACTGCGCCGTGTAAGAAGTGATCTAATGAGTTTTTATTTGATCGTTTTAAGGGTCATTTAAGGCCACATTTCAGAATTGCTTTCAGACGGGAGCCTGCTGGATGTTCATGTGCTCCATCTTCTCTCATTTTCACAAGCTTCATTTTATAGATATATATGTGTGTGTGTGTGTGTGTGTGTGTGTGTGTGTGTGTGTGTGTGTGTTTGGATGTTTTAGATAGTTATGTAAGGTTTCTGTTAAAGTGTCAATCACTTCGAATTGAAAAACTAGTCTTTTTCTTTGTTTTCATTTCTTTCTCCATCAGAAATATTCTCCGTTATTCTGTTCGTAGGTATTTTATTACTTTATTTGTTGTTCTATTCTTTTAGAATGAAAATGGGCGCAATATAACTATCCGTCATATTGATTTCTCTTTTTCCGTTTCCGGTCCACTTTTGGTGGACTTAATCTTATTCTCGATTGCTTCAAAACTAAATTGTCCTTTCGTTTCCTCGAGCACCAGCTCGTCGTCCTGCAGTTCTTTCCTTCGCTCGAGTTTCTGGATTTTGAATGTCCCCTCTGGTACAGCTGTTCCCAACTGTTTGTACCGTTCCATCCGTTCGGGCTCTTTTATTTTATTTTTTTCATTCATCTCGCGGTAGTGGATCAACCTTCGGTTCCATCAGCGCTTTGAAAATCTCGTCCGTTCTTCCATTTGTCTGTCCGACGCGGTCGTTTTCGCGACCTCCCTCGAGAGGAACGACGAGCGTCAATAAGACGTGCACAGACGCGCTAAAAACAATAAGTAGAAATAGTGCGACGAGTAAATGAAAATGTGACTTAAATAAATAATTAAAGAAGAATTTTTCTCGAAAACATTCACTCGAGTAAGAGTAAAAAGCGTACTGTCGATGTAGGTACGCGTTTTCGGTTAGAAGGCAAAAGAAACCATGCAAAATCTGGATTGTTGTAATTTTTTTTTAAAAAGAAGAAATCCCCCGTGAAACCACAGCCGCCTTGTTTTCAGTCTCTGTCATGTTGCTAACTTTTTTTTTTAAATGGGAAAAAAAAAAGTGAAATTGCTCCAGTCCCAGAAGTAGTCCAACGCCGAGGCTCTCGTAAAACGGTGAAGTCTCATTTTAACGCTTCGATTTTAATTTCAGATGAAAGAAACTAAATACAACGTGTCAATTAGTGAACTTTGAGATGCGTCGGTAGGTTGGTTTTTTTCACCTCGAGTCATTTTTTTTTTTAGCGTTTACGCCAGGCTGCTGACCGTCCATGAAGACGGACAAAGTGAAGCCAAAATGTCTCAAAAGCGACTCATTTTGTTCGTCATCGCGGCTATCGCATTTAAATTCTTTAAACAAGAGTTCGTACGAGAGATGTCTCGCAGCGCTGAACGTGAAGGCGAGGATTCAACTTCCCGTCTGGCTGTTGATGCCATTGGAAACCCTACTTTTGCCTACTTTGCATATATATTCAAAAATTCCTCATTAGGTCTGGAAATAAACAGAATGGGAATGGCGTTGGGTGAGGTCAGGTTTACTTTTCCCTGCTCCGAAAGCAGTCAGTGAGAGACGGGAAAGAGGGCGCCGGAAACCAGACCCCGAGGCCGACGAACCCCGACTACATTTTAAAAAGAAAATCTCGCGACTTTAATTGACGGCGAACACGGGGAGGGCGTTGCAACAACCGTTTTCCTGCCCGTCTCTCCCGTCTCCAGATTTAAGTGGCACCAACAAAAAGTTATTGGTGGGTGGGAAGAAAAAACAACAACAACAACAACTGACACACACACACACACACACACACACACACACACACACAAAAGAAATATGATGTTCATGTCCAGTGAAGTTCACAGCCGGTGCAGAGTCCTCCTTTCATCTTCCCCACGGCGAGATGAAGCGAGGAAGAGCTGCGAGAAAGAGCGACAGATGAAAAGAGCGCTCCGCTGAAAAGGCACTTAGAGGTAGGGCCTGTTTGGCAAAAAAAAAAGAGAAAAAGTGTCATTCGTGGGGTCACTTCCTTCCTCCATTCGCTCTGAGCTGGACTCCGCTTAAGACCTGAACAAGCTGCTGCCGTGACGAGGCCTCGCCACCCGACATCCGAAGGTCAAACATCCCTGTGGCGGTGGTCTGCGTGTGCAACACCCTCTTGACTCCCCATCCAAAGGTTTGTTTTGGGGTTTATTTTAGGGGGGGGGGTAGGCGGTGTGGGGGGGTAGGGGAGGGGGGTATAATTTGTCTCCATGCCGTCACGTTTGCCCGTCTGTCTTTTGGCTCCGTCCGCCGTCCTCCGCGGTGCTAAAACGAAATTACGTGAAGGCTATTAGCGTCGCGAGCCAAGCGCCGTCCGCGGCTATTTCGCAATCTGCCGCCTCCTGATCCGTTCTGCTTTTTTAGCTGTGAGTGACACCGACAAGTCGATTTCAGCTGGACGCGGTACAGATAGTCCATCTGTGGCGAGCCTAATAAACCTACATCGGAGACCTAAAGTAGACCCGTGACACGCCGTGTGTGTGACTGTGTGTGTGTGTTCCAGATTGTGCCTATTTGTGACCCGTTTTCTCAATCTGTTCCTGAATTGAATGTTGTTGTTTTTTTCCGTTTTTTTTTTTCCTGCAACCCGCTCCAACCTAGACGTGTTGCCGAGGACGACGGGGGCGGCCGGGGGCGTCCGGCTTAACGAGCCCCGTCCTCGGCGTCGAGATTTCGGTGACGGATCCAGACGGACCCCGCTGGCGCTGGACGACTGATGCGTCACAGCTGGCCCGTGTTCGGGGCCCCGACTCCTGCCCTGTTACCCAGATCGTATCTCGGCCCGACGCCTTCCGAGGTGTTGCTGTCTCATCCCGGCCTCCCCTTCACGCGCTCTTTACCTCTCTTTGCTCCTTTTTCTTTCTTTTTTTTTTTTTTAAATCGCGTCTTTCCGCCCATCATCCCACTTCAACGAAAACACATCATCCGCCTGTCCGTGCAGCCATCTGCGTCCGCCGAGAGTAATTGATGTTCCGGCTGGGGTTTTTCCGCCCCGGGGTTTCCTCTAAGCGCCGTACATGTGCACGGTGTGCATTACAAAGCAGAGCAAGCAATCGGCTCATTTGCATGTCCATCGCTTAACCTGCACCTCGTTGGGCTGACCCAGGTAATAAAGCACGTTTCTGATATATATATATATATATATACACACAAGAGACGGAGCCACAAGATCTGAAATCCAACCAGGAGGCAGTGGGAGGGAAGCGATCGCGAGTGTGTTCTGGTAAACAGTTACCGTAAAGTTCGTTGCAAGCGCCAACGCATCCATTGCTTTTTTGTTTTGTTTTAGCTGCTGTGTCGTTAGCGTCGAGACTGGCGGGTCTTTTTGGAGCCAGACGATATTTGGACGAGCCGGAGGGGAGCGAGCGGTGAATACGACTCGATCTCCGAGGACGCCGCGCCCGCCCGCTTGTAGCGGACACCTGATTGCACCGCAGGCCTGTCAATCAAACAGACACACACACCCCCCCCTACACACACACACACACACAAACATACCGCTTTTTGAGGCCTAATATCTCATTAATGATTGTATTATTTTCAGACGGACCACCAGAAAACAATTAAGAAGGATTGACCTTAGCAAATGACACCATAACGACTTGTGGAGAAAAACAAAATTACAGACTTCGTATTTCGTGAGAGAAGTTGAATGGGAGTCTGTGGAGTCGGAGGCTTTTTGGAGCCGACCTCTGGTGGCACTCGGTGGTATTGCACTTCCAGGCGCTTGCGCGTCGGCTTCAGTTTTCAACCCCGAGGGCCGCGTCCACTCGTCTTCAAATCCGCACTATACGAACCAGCGCGCGACGTCACGGTGGTTTCCAACTTGTTTGGAGTCGCCAGCTGACCTGATCACCTCTTTTTGTTTTTAAAAGAACGCGCAAAGTCTGACATTACTGCAGAAGCAGAACGGCAAAGGGTCGACCGCCTCGAAGTTACCGCCCGCCTTCACCGATCAAACGCCTCTGCCCGACTGGCAGGATGCCACGCTGACAGTCAACTTCATAACGATTACCCGCATCGCCTCCTGCGCCCTCAGAGGTTAGCGCGACTCGCAAGAGCTGCGGCGGACCCGTTAACGGGGAACGCGACACGAACCAGAATTATCCTCTAACGGGCGGGCGGGACATTTTAGTCTGCGTGAAAAACATAGTTTTCATATTTCCCCCCCAAAAAAATACTGCACTCTCCCCCGACGATACTTAAAGTGTTGGAGTGGTGTATATGGAGCACGTCTTCATCCAGCAGTTGAATTCTTCCTCTGCCAGCATCCGCTGACCAAAAAAATGTTTTTCACGCAATTACAGGAAAATGTCAAACACTCCGCCTGTGCGGTACCCCCACTGCAAGTCACGGCAGCACTGTGTGTGTGTGTGTGTGTGTGTGTGTGTGTGTGTGTGTTGGTGGGGTGGAGGGGGGTGAGGAGGAGGTGTGTGTGTGTGTGTGGGGGGGGGATACAGAACCTGTTAAAATGGACAAGCACTTGGCACCATTTCCCCTCGGAGAGGCTGCATCCACCACAGCCCCAATCACTGTCTGCTTCGGGACTAGAGCCTGTTGGCTCGTACGACAAAATCCACAACCCCCCCAACCCTCCCCTCCCCACCCCACCTTCCCGCACTTCTCCCCCCCTCCTCCCCCCCCCCCACCCGCCTCTACCCGTAGAAACCCGCTGCCAAGCCAAACACTCACTGATGCAAAACAAACACAACGCCGTCAGCCTCGATACCTCACACGCTGCAAATGACTCGGGGAACGCAAACTTGTAATTCATTTACCTTCTCGACCCCGCCTTCCCCTCCCTTCCCCCCCCCTCCCCCGTCTCGGACAATCGTGGATGTCACGGCGGCGGGTTAAATATATAGCAAGCACATAAATCTTATGCGTAATATAAACACACACCCCCCACCCCCCCACCCCCTCCCCACCCCCACCCACCCCCGCAGGAGGGCTCCTGTTTAACTGCTCAACAAATGTCAGTGATCTGTTTGGCTTGCAATTAGCACGCGGGCCGGATAGGCAGGTCAGTTGTTGGGCAGCCTCGGCGGTTTTATAATGAAATAAAAATGGCCCCTTTTTTTTTTTGTTGTTGTCTTTTCGAGTTTGCTTTCCACTCGTGCTGCGTTTGTCTTTTATGATAGCCCACGCCGAGCCCGTGTGCAGTCTTCACAGAGGAAGGGATCAATGTGAGAGCCACTGGAGGGTGCATTAGAGGATCCCCACCAACTGGGTCCCTCTCTCTGTTCATACTGTATCAAAGGCATCCAATTAGGCGTAAGGGTCGGGGAAAGAAGAATAGCGTACGGGGCTGAAGGAGTCGCTTCTGGATGAGAGATTCGGAGGGGAAACAAGGAGCTCACATCCCATCAGTAACATCATTTCATCCAAGGTTGGTTGACGCATCGCAGATGAGGGCCTGGCTGATCACTGGAAACAGAGAATATCTTCTTTCTTTTTTTCTTTTTTTGTAAAAGCTGAATAATACCGTCTGAATATATCTGCGAAGGAGCTTTCAGACAACCTTGACTCCTCGCAGGAGAGACTTCTGGTTTCCAGAGAGGATTTTGGGAAAAAAAAAAAAAAAAGGAAGGAAGATCATTTTTCTGACGATAAAGTTCGGACTGTGACGCAAACAAAGAGTCGGTGATCGACAATAAAGACGGCTATATAAAGAAACCCTGAAGGAAAAAAAAAAAACTAAAACAGGAGAGGGTAAAAAAAAAGTATGAATGCGTAAATAAACGAATACAAATTTGAAAAGTTAATTTATATGAAAGAAGTAATAGCTCAACAAAAACAAAACCAGCTGCTGTTTATGACAGCAAGACTAACCCACATCTGCTCTTAGTTTATACGTGGATTGCATATTCATAAAGATAATAATGTGATCTTTTTATGAAGAGACAATTATAAACACAGAGTGTGGGCTGTTGCACCTGGAGTGCTTCAAAGGTGCCATATTGTATAAATTCTAATTTCCTAGTCTTTCCTTACTATAAAGCAGATCTAGGTAATATACCAATACTGTGAATATGTCAGAAAACGTGCACACGAATGCACAATCTGCATCGTACGTCCGCAGTCAACACGGCCCACTGATTAACCTTTAATCGAAAAGAAACACACAAGGCTGTTTATAAAAGTGGACATAGCTTTCGGGTCCTAAAAAAAATGAGGCTGATGTCAAAGTGCCTGGAGCTGCAATACCACCGAGTGCCACCAGAGGTCGGCTCCAAAAAGCCCCCTGCTCCATAGACTCCCATTCAACTTCTCTCCTTAAATATGATGTCGATAGATTGTTGCCACGATTTTCTGGTGAAAAAAAAATCCCGTCATTAATTAGAAAAAAAAAGCCTCAAAAAGACATGTTTTTTTTGGGGGGGGGGATCTGTTTGATTGACAGGCTTGTGGCGCAGTCAGGTTACAGCTATCGGTGAGCGGGACGTCGTATCTTCAGGTTTCCAATCAGATCGAGTCAGGTCCACCGCTGGCTCCTCCTCCCCCAGCTCGTCCAAATATGGTCACTTCCTGCTCCAAACCGCTCCGAACTAGCAAAGGTGGCGACAAAATCTGAACTGGAGGCTTCATAACGGCCGTTCAAGGTTCGTCAAACATATTTTAAATCCATCTTAAAAGTGCTGCTATTAGGAGGCTCACTGGTAGTTGGAAAAAAAATAAAACGTCTTCCGTCACATGCTGTAAACGCGAGAACACTGAAAACTTTTATTCGGGCTCCAATCACGGAAATTGATTACGTTTGTTTATTTAAAAGAAGCTTTCTGATCTATGTTTATGGTTTCTTCATTTGGATACGATACAAACTGGCAGCAGGACGTGCATCGAGTCAAATATTTTATGGTTTTTTTTTTTTTTCTTTTCAACGAAGTCGACTCCAGCTGCGCGTTTGAAGCTACGTGGCTCATGGGGATTCAGCGTGAACGGCGAGGCTGGCCGCCGCACACAGGAAAGCCTCTGCAGGGGAAAAGCTGTTCAGTACAGCGAACGGGAGCCAAGAGACATTTTGAGGTAAATGTTCCCCCCCTTTTTTCAGCCAGCGACTCAGAGATCTCGGCGAAAACGGCATCGATTCTCATTAACGAATGCACGCTTAAGCTGCTATTTTTTTTGTGAAGAGAATGAAAGAAAGTCATTTATTGTGGCACTGATGGCGGTGCCGCGGTAAAGAAATCAAAGAAATGAAAAGGATTTAGAAGTACAAAGCGACTGTAATATGCTCAAAGAAACACGTGTTGATTTGTTCCCCCCCCCCCCACACACACACACACTTTTCTCCCTGCTCTTCAAAAACTTGCTCTACATCCTTTTTTAACAGCTCCTGGCAGCAACATAAAAAGTCGCTTTGGTATATTCGCCCTGACGCGAGATGCACACGGTCAACGAGCCGAAGAGACCAACAGATTGATGTCGAAGGCAAACAGCGTCCCGTTGGAGAAACAAACCAAACCAATCTGGAAGTTTGTTTTTCTGGGAGGAAGCCAGTTCGATGGAGAAAATGGATGACCCCCAAAGTCTGCAAAACAGCGCCCGTGTTTGACTAAGGAGGCCAAACGTCAGCGAAGTACCCCTGAAGCAACAGTTGGCTCAATGAGGCCCTGTCAGGTCTCGCTATCGAAGTCGAGGTCTGTGTAGGGGGAGGTTGGGGGGGGGGGGGTTTAGACCCGGTGTGGAGGGTCCTGGACAAAGCCGGCCCCGACAAGCGTCGTGTTTGAGCAAGGTTGGAAAATGGGGCCGCCTGTCAGCGCGGAGCAAATGTCTTAATCTCAGAGAAAACAGCATCCCTGAGATCCCCCCCCCCCTCCCCCCCGCTGCTCTCCATGAGACGGATGCCGGCGAGAGAAGAACCCATCGACCGCGCGCGACCTCCCGCTGCGGCGCAGGCGCCGCTCACCCGGGCGACAAAAGGCAAAAGAGGGCATCCGTCAACAACTCGCCCGTCCGTCCGTCGGTGAATCGATCGTTATCAACGCGACGGCGTACCGGACGCCGGGCCGAACCACGTTTTTATCATCACATCCCGTCATCTTTATCTTCTTTTTTTTTTTTACCCGCACATGCAATTCACGCATGAATACACGCGACCTCCCCCCCCAAAAAAAAAATAATAAAAAAAATAAAGCATGTTTAACAAATTTGTGGACAACAAGGATTTATTCTTCAGCAAACACCAGAGGAGACAACAGTTTTACTGTTAAGTCGCTGCTGCTGCTGCCAAGTTCACCAAAAAAACAACAACAACACGGCGGGTTCGTGAGGCGATTTGCATGAGGAGTTTATGAGCAGCTTCGAAAAGAAACGTCCGCGATCAGCTCGTTTCGAGCTAATAACAGCAGGGCGGGGGGGGGGGGAATAATTAAATTTGGGACGAGGACGTGAACGACCCCCCCCCCTCCAAGGTACGGCCGACGCTCCGAAAACAGCAGCGTCGCCTTTTAATAGCTACGGATTAAGGATTTAATTGATATTCTCGCGGAGTTGTTTTACAGATTTGGAGGACAAAGGTAAAAGAAGAAGAAGAAAAAAAAAAGAAACGTTCCTCCACGGAGCCGTATAAATTCACGGCAGCGCCTCGCTCGTTATTGCAGGAAGAGTCGAAGTCGTAACGCTCTTTATAGAGCCGAGAGCCTCCTCCTGAAACCCAGGGAGCGCGAAGCGAGAGAGAACGCCGTCTCAGCGTGCGGTTGTCAAGACTGCTAAAAAGCTCACGGGACATCCTCCCACTCTCGGCAGAGAGAGCGCGCCGGCTTCTGAGTTATAATATCACTTTGTTAAACTCGTCTGCGAGTTAGTTGTTCTCGCGCGTCTAATGCAAAAGTCGCGACAATGCCGGCTCGAGGGCTTTTTGTCGAAGCCCGACCGTGGCGCTTTGCGCGAGACTGACGCTTTGTTGGTTTCCTGTGGGTGAAGAGCATAACTGGCGCTTTCAAAATCCAAAAATCGGATTTTACACGACAAGTTGTTGAAGAGCTGAAAAAGAAAAAAAAAAAGAAAAAAAAAAAAAAGATTTGAGGTGAAGTAATGTCGTTTCAATCTGCACTTTGGAAGAGAAACAAGCCCAAACATAACATCACGTTATAAAGTTGTTCAAAGCGAATGTGACATAATGAGACTAAGCACACTTTACTGTTTATTTTTGAAATGGCAAAAATTGGCATTTGAAAACTTTTTTTGTAATACTCTTTGCAAATCTGTTAAAAAATATGGAAATCTTTAGTTACAAAAATATTCAGAGGCTTTATTCTGTAATCGTAGAATCTCCTTCGATTGCAGTTACAAGGTTTCCTTTCTTGGGTGAATCTCTGCCGTTTTTTGTTTTTTTTACTCCTGGATTTGGACAGTTTAACTCATCGCTCCATCAGACCGGATGGGAACGTTTGTTGGGCCAGAAAATACGCTCCAGATGTCTAAAAACACGTCTTTACTTTGTTTTTATGGGTTATTAAGTGCAGAAAGATTTCAAAAAGTACTTTCAATTTTTCTCATTTGAAAGGAAATGCACAACACTATTAATATTGAACACCATTACGTCCAACAACGTTCCTTCTTTTCAGCTCGGTTTTGGTCCCCACCAACTCCTGGGGAAAATTGTCTGGTTCTTTGGCTGATCAAATCTCTTCCGGCTAGACGGTGGTAATGTTTCACGAGTTTATCTGAGTTTTTTTTTCCCACTGCAACCAGATTTCGATGAAAACAAAGTTCATGAGAGCCGTAAGACTGAACCAAAACGACGAGTCTGCAGGCGGTAGAACCAAAACAAGGCGGCGTAATGAACTAAAATTCTTAATGGAGCAAATTTGAGATGCAGAGTTGGTGATACTTTTTTTGGGGGGGGGGGGTTCATTGCAACATCTTGACGGTATTACAACACAAAATGATGCAGCTTCAAATAGTCAAATAATGAGTTGCATGCAAAAGCAGAACTGCAATGTGGATGCAGCGATTCAAAGACAATCAATAAATAATTCGCCTTAAGAAAAGTTTTTCACTCTTAAAGTATTTGCACCATCTGAAATTGACGGTAAGTTTAATACAAAGTGATTAAATGTATTTTTAATGGTACCATTTGAAAAATCTTTTTTCATAATCACAACTGACAAAAAATAAATCTTAATCGGACTTGACAGTTTGACTGACATTTTCCAATATTTATATATAAATGTACATTACATATTTATACCAATTACAATACAGATGAATAAATAAGTGCCATTACAACCACTTCAAATAAACATCTCCGAAGTAATTTTGACGGGAAAAAATGTCGTTGCAGTTTAACTTTATAAATTAATGAGACTCTTATGAGTTCGGTGAATTCGAATTTGCGGCGAGGACATGGATCTGTTGAAATATTAACATCGCATTATGCTGTCGAAGCTGTAATTCCGTGATGAATAATTCCTACCAAACAGATCAACAACACAAAACTGTAATTCATTCTTAATGAAGGGGGTGTGGATCAGAGAGCCTCTTCTGACCGTGGAATCGATCCGAGCCACCGAGTGCCGAATACAAAGACTTCCCATTGAAATGACCTGAACCGACAGAGAGAGGGAATTTTCCTCTCCGCCGTCCGGACCAGATGCCCCCCCTCACTCCCCGTTTTCTGCCCACCCGGTGAGAGCAGACGACGGGACGCTGCCGTCCCTCCGCCCTCCCCTCCGGGTGGGACTGTCTTTTGATCTGCAGGTGCTCCCATGTCCGGCGACGACTAACCAGCCGGCTCCAAACACCCGAGTTCGGCCAATGCAGCCTGTTTTGACTTGGTTACGACCCTCCAGACGTCGTTTCTGACGGGATGGTTATTTCACTTCAACTTAAATAGACAGAAAATATGTTCTTGCGTCCCTTAACTAACATCCTTCAGATTAAAGTCTTCAAGTTTTATTCTCAAGGGCCTGTCGATCGAACAGACACGCCAGAAAACACAGCTTTTTTAATCTGAATTTCTAATTAATGACGGGATTGTTTCCAGATGGACCGCCAGACAATACAAACAAGAAGTAGCGACTTTGTCAAGTTAAAACCGAAATAACTGGTGGAGAAATTTTATTGACTGGACGGAGTTTTTTTTTTGGAGCCGACCTCTGGTGGCACTCGGTGGTATTGCAGCTCTAAGGCACTTTTTTTTTTTTTTACATCAGCCTCATTTTTCAAGCCCGGAAGCCAAGAACACTTTTAAATACAGTCTCTGGCACTACCAGAAAAATCCCACTTTTCCAGCCATAATTATGACCTGAAATGCTGTTTACAAGTTAAAGGTTCGACTATTGCTAGGAGCAGTGATTACAGTCTGGAAACCATGCTTGCATTGCAGAGCTGCTCCTGAAGGGCGAACAATTTTGCGACCAGCGTTGGCGGTGAAGCGCAACGACGATGAAGATGAGCAGTTTTTTTTTTTTTATTCTTATTTTTTTAATGTAGTTGCAGCGGTGGACGCGGCGGTCGATGCCGATTGGTCAAAGGCGGCTGCAACGGTTAAAAAAAAAAAAAAAAAAGAACCCCGATGTCTACGTCCGGTCAGACGCATTGACCGGCAAAGGATTCCCCGAAGGAGCGAACCCGGACCAAATATATTCGCACCGTAACCACCAGGCGACCCGAAGCTCTCAGTTCCCACGAGTAAGAAAGGAAAACTAACGCCAGCGTATCAAATTCTCAAAACACGGACCGCAAGCCGACGTGGAGATATTCTCGGCTCGGCTGCCAGACGCCAGAAGCGTGTCGAGGCCTTCGTTCTGTCTGTGGGTTCATATTTATATAAAAGGTCATTATCGGAGTCACCCGAAGGAGAAGTAAAAAAATAAATAAATAAATAAAAATAAAAATGAATGTTTGAATGTTGGTACACAGGAAGAGACCGAAGCTTCGGCACCGAGGTGAAGGGTGATTTTATTTATCATCTATCCCTCAAATTAAACTGCAAAGCTTATTATTTTTTTTATCAGACAAGCTACAAAGTGTGCAAATCGCATGTAGTGTTAACAAGTGAGCTCCTGTGTGTGTGTGTGTGTGTGTGTGTGTGTGTGTGTGTGTGTGTGTGTGTGTGTGTGTGTTAACGCGCCACCTTTGTTGCTGATTACCACTTCTGTCCTCCGATCTCATCTGATTACAATTCGTTTTTTTTCAGTCCTCGCTCTCTTCCTTTTGTCTTTCCCGGCTTTTTTTTTTTTCCATCCCCCTTATTTATTTTCAAGCCGCGCCGGTTTATCTGAATGCAAGAAAAAAAAAAAAAAAGGGGGGGGGGGGGCGACATCCGTGCACTCCATCATGGATTCGTATCACGTACAGCCGGCCATGCATGAAGAATACGACTCGGTAATGAAGCAGAGGGGCAAGAATTGTGCTTCGTAAATGTCACGTTTTCTCCGTATCAGCAACTTTAGCTTTTTTTTTTTGGGGGGGGGGGGGTGGTGGAGAGTTATTTCCACCCATATTTCTTTTCCCACACACAGTGAGTGCAACAGTAGAGCGAGATAGCTCTAATAATACGTGCATCCATCCACGATGGGCTTCTCCTCGTTCCATTAAAACACTCTCAATCAAACAGACCCAGACCTCCAACATCTACGCTTCATCCCTCATCCCTCGGCAGACGTGAAACTCAACGTCCACGGTATCCAACGGCGACCGCGGCGAACAGCTGCCGATAAGAGGAAAACACAAACACAACGGGGAGGGATTAGTGGAACAGCTCAGGGTAGATGTTGACCAGGAGCAGTGAATGCGCTCTGAGGTCGCAGCAGGTGAGCGAACAGGTTGATTTCAGACTAACCGAGTCTGATGAGGACGGATGAACATTAAGAGGTCACAACAGGCGGCGTCGGCGTCGGCATCTCGCTCAGGAAAGGTGAAGGAGGAAGAACACGGTGTCTCTCGGGCGTGGACGGGCACCGAAACGTTCAATTCCAGGGATGGGATTAAACCGTCAGTGTGTCACGATGAAGACTAAATAAATGAAAGGATCATTCTGGTTTATCCGAAATTGGGTGTATTGTTTTGTAGTCTTGGCCAAAAAGTTCCACACACACAAATAGGAGCATTTTATTGAGGGGAGACAATGAAAGAGAGCCCAACCGGGATTTCAACTTCTAAAACACAGAGCGGTTGGTGTCATTAGCTCAGCTGCAGTTTAAGGTTTAGGATGGGATGATGTTTAAATTTAAACCTACTGCAGACTGGGTTTAACTGAGATTTAACTTAAACCTGCTTCACACCCGGTTTCACTGAGGTTTAACTCAAACCTGCTGCGGACAAAGTGTTTCTGAGGTTTCACTAAAACCTGCTTCGCACCCGGTTTAACTGAGGTTTAACTCAAACCTGCTTCACACCCGGTTTCACTGAGGTTTAACTCAAACCTGCTTCACACCCGGTTTCACTGAGGTTTAACTCAAACCTGCTGCGGACAAAGTCTTTCTGAGGTTTAACTAAAACCTGCCTGCGACCTGGTTTAACTCAAACCTACTCTAGATCCAGTCTAACTGAGGTTTTAATTCGATCTGCTGCAGGTTTAAGGTCTAACTTAACTTGATCTCAGAATTACGATAAAAAAAAAAAAAAAAAAAACACTGGGATGTGAGGATGTGGACCTTCAGGACATCGACGGTGTTTGTGTCCGCGGTTGTGGGCAGACTGATCGAGAAAGAAAAAAAACCTCCCATGACTTGAATCCCTGCATCATTTTTCGACAGACAAAGAACATCCTGACTTTCGTATCGGGATTTACAGTCTCTACTAAATTCTGTCCCTGAAACGAGGTTAAAGGACAAAATATGAAACAGTCAGTTAATTACAGTCACGGATGGAAGAGCTGTATTCCGGTGGAAGCAGCTCGTGTTCAGAATTATTACTTTGTAAAGGCGTACGACGGGAAAGAGACGCAGAAAGAGACTAAATCTTGATAAAGCGATCATCAAGACACGTTACGTGTTTTCAGAAGGATGAAGACAGGATGACGGGATCTATCAACCCCCCCCCAAAAAAAAAAAAAAAAAAAGACTTTTCCCCGTCGCGGACACGCTTCGAGGATCTTTTGTACTTTTTCTAGTCTTTGTGATTTTCCGTCCTCTTTGACCCCGTCGATTGTCACCTCGCCGAGTCTTTTATCTGATCGTTTCATCGGTACGCCAGGTTCCACTCGCGGGTTTGAGCGATACCGCCATCCAATATCCGCTGTTTTCTGACGTGCTGCTGATTCGACTAAAAATCGTCTTTACTTTTATTTTATTTTTTTCCTTTCTCTCGCTCTCTGCTAAATAATGAAGCTGGAGACCTGCATTGCCAGGGAGCGTCTCAGACGCTTGTTTCCTGCGGGGATCTAATCAGACGGCAGCATCAGTGTTTGCGTCGCTCTACCTCGACTCAACAGATGTGCAGGAAGTTCACACCAGAGTAATTATGCTTTCTTTGTGTGGATTCAGCATGTCCATATGCTATTTGTGTTGCAACACGCATCTGCCCCTCTTCGCCGCCACCCCACCCCCCTCGGCATTTTCCTCCTCCTCCCGCACCCCCCTCCCCACCCCGCACCCCGCCGGCTTCCAGCAGGAGTTCCTGCCAAACAAAACAACAAAACAACAAAAAAAAAACTGGCGAAGACGAGCGGTTGATGAAGAAGTGCGATGAGCAGTCGCGGCTCTTTGTGCGGCGGGCGGTAATTAAACGGAGACAGCGGACGGAGGTCGCACCTGCACAGCGAAGCCTGTCACGGAGCCTCCGTCATTGCTGATGCAGTGATAATTAAAAAAAAAAAAAAAAAAAAAAATGGGACGTGGAAATCAGCGGCATTAATTGAGTTTTGTCTCCTGCGTCGCCGAGGCCCTTTTGATGTTTTTGTTTTTTTTCTTTTTCTCTTCGTCGTCTACTTTTACAACGTAATTAAGCAACCCGGTCTCCCAGAAAATGTTTTTTTAAAATTTTTTTATGCTACTTAATGTTTTGCATAATGAGTTTGGGTGGAAACAAAAACTGCTGCGTGGTTTATGTTCAGCACTTGAGAATAGCGGCGCGACATGCAGTGACACCGCTGGTTTAATTGGATTTCCGTGCAGCCCACGGGCTACGTTTTTCAGCGGCCTCTCGCTCAGCTGGTGCTGTTGGGAGTTAAACTTCTCCAAATGCAGAACAAGCCCATTCGCTCATCGTGAGCGACGGTCGAAGAGAGCCGGACTTCAGAAATTTGACACTTGGCTTTGAGAATGATGAAAAGATTGCGGTTTGTTCAAATATCAGAAACCTGTTGGATTGGCGTGAAGTTGTCACGAACGAGCGGGTTCGGCTCTATTTTCAGACCGGCAGACACGTTAGAACGACACGAGCGATCGCTTGTGTTGGTAAACGCTTAAGAAGTCAAATTTTCTTTCTCCTTTTGGCTCAATTTTCGTCTCCACCGAGCTCTGGGGGAAAAGTCGAACTCTTTAGCTGCTAAATGCTAAATGCTAAATGCTAAAAAAAAAAAAAAAAAAAAATTCTGTTCGCAAGTTGGTGCAGAGAATAAAATGCATCCCGAAAAATCCACCGTACGCTGCTGCCGGGGTCAAAAACACTTGCAGGTCTGGAGGCCGAAAACATCGAGCCGAAAGGCGATAAAATGCCAGAAAGGGATTCAATTTCCGGGTTTACGCCAGCGGTGACTGCGGGGGAGGACGACGTCGGGTCGCTGTTTTGTGACTGCCAGGCGCTGGCGTCCCCCCTCTCTCTCCCCTCCACCCTCCACCCACCTCCCCCCTCCCCCACCCCAAATGTGCCGCACGCCTTCACGTTCAATATGTCACTCCTCCGACACCGACAACATCCTCCATCCCTCAGACACCCCCCACCACCACCACCACCACCACCACCACCCCCCACGATGTGCTCATTATCACTTTTCCCGGGAACCGAGAGACGGTGCGATGTGCCGAGACGTGTCAGCAACACATGTCTGCATGTACGGACGGGGGTGGGGGTGGGGGGAGAGAGAGTGGAGGTGGGGGGAGGGGAGAGAGGGGGGATGGGGGGGGAATAAATCGGTGTACGTGGACGACGCGGATTCAGCTAACACCAGACGCTACGCGACAACTCCCGCATATCCGCCCGCCGCGAAAAACTCCCTTTTGAGTCAATTTGTACGAGCAGATCCCGTTTTCCTCATTAGTTTCGATTTTTGTCACTTCAAACCCGGGGAAGATGAAGCGTTCCATCTGCCCGCGCGGAGAAAGCGATTTCCATTTCACAACTCGACACGTCTTTTCATTCTTCACACGCAAAAGCAAAAGCAGCAACAACAACATCAACGACAACGACAACAAATCGGCGGCTCCTCGAGTCTGTAAACTGTCCGTAAGAGCGGAGCCACCCCCACCCCCCCACCCCCCACACACCTCACCCGCCTCTCCCCCCCCTTTCTCCTCCCCCCCTCCCCCGCATGCCGCATGATCTGACGCGTCGGAAGACGGCAGAGACGGTGAACCTCGGCGGGATCGCAGCCGACTCAGCAGACACGGGTGAGCAAGAGTGACGCTCCCTTCGAGCCGTCTGCCGTCCATCAGGAGCTGGCCGGCATCCTCGCAGCCGCCTCGGCTTCTCCCCTCCCCTTCTCCCTCCCTCCTCCAACCTCCTCCCCCCCCCCCCCCCCCACCCACCACTTGCTGATGAGCGGCGGCGGCGGCAGGAAGTGTGAAATGCGGAGATTCTGGGACGGTTCCGCGGACGGAGCGCGAGACGACGGGGCCGCCGGCCGACGCATCACTTTGCATGTCTTTTTTTTGTTTGTTGCAAAATGTCTTTCTTGTTGTTTTCTGGTCATTTGTGAGTCTCTTTGTAGTTGCTTTTATTCTCTTGTGTTTTTTTTGTTGTTGTTGTTGTTTTTGCTTTTGTCTTTTTGAGGCCCTTTTTTTCTGTCGATTTGCTATTTTTTTTTTTTTATTTTTTCCCGGTTTTCGTTTGTTATTTTGAGTCTTTGGTAACTTTCCTCTTTCTTGTTGTTTTGAATCTCCTGCGGTTGTTTGCTTGTATCTTTATGATTTGCTTTCAGTCTTGATTCACTGCATCTTGTTTTCGATGATTTTGCAGCGACTTCGAATTCTTTTCATTTCGCAAGTCAGTTATTTTTGCCCAGTTTGCATGTTTCCTGTCCTTTTTGTGCATTTTTGCAGACAGCTTTTACGTTGTTTTGAGTCTCCGTAGTTATTTTTGAGTGTCTTTGCAGCCGTTTTAAGTTTCTTTGCTGTTTTTGTTTTATTTTGTTTTTTTAGTACCTTTGCGTTTATTTTTTTAGTCTCTTTGCAGTTGTTGCGAGTCTGTTTTGTTACTTTGCAGCGGCCTCTTTGTCGCCGGTTTGAGTATCTCCACTGTTTCCGTGCGGTTACTCTTCCATGGACGGTGGTAAACGATGAGAGTAAAGAGGAGGGAAGGTGACCCCAGTGGTGATATCATCCTCTCAGTGTTTTTACAGATGACATGCTATCTCACTTCACCTGACAATAACGCCGGCTCCTGCTAAATGCCTTCCCTTCACGGCACCCCCACCCCCCCTTTTTCTATCATCCTGCCTTCATCCCGGTGAGTTTAAAGTGGCTTTCCTTTGCCTCTTCTCCTCCCATTCCATGTGCGACAATGCATCCTCCATTAAGTCTTTATAGGTTGATGGAAATGTCATAAGGGCATCGAGACGGCCATACATCACCCTATTCGCTCGCGCCTTCCGCTGAGCTTTCACTTTCCTTTTGCTCCGTTCTCCCACAATGCAGAGCTGCATCGCCCGCGTGCTCAGCATCGCAGCGGTATTTAGAAGGGAAAAAAAAAAAAAAAAACACAACTCCCCGCCATCCGGGCCTCATTAATGCCCCCATCTCCGCACACGAAAACCCGCCATAATCTACACTCCACACAAAAGCGCAGCCGCTCCGGGTCCGCATGTAAAGTGAAGGATTTTGCGGTGTGTCGCGCCGGCGCTTCCTCCCCTCCGATCCACGCTCCTCGAGGGTGATCCAGGCTGCCGCGGGTGGATCAGTCCTAATGCGGCGCTGGTGCACATCAGCCAGCGGGGATTTACAGGAGATCTTCTTATTTTCGGCGCTTTTCTTGATAAGCGGTGGGGGGAGGGGGGGCAAGAATGAGCTATCTTCCCATTTCCTGTGACTGCGAGCGTAGTCACCTTGGAGGCTGTCGAAATGTGGGCGCAAAGAGGGAGAGGGACGATGTCGGGCGGTGAAAACGAGTGCGTTAGCTGAGCCGAGCACCTGCCGGCTCCCCTGTTCTCCACCCCCGTCCCCCTTATCACATTACGGCTCAGATAGATGGTACCCGAACCCCGGAGGTAAGGGATTAATTTGTTTAAAGCTCTGCGGACTGCTTTTGACTGACCTTGGTTGGGCAGAGGGAAAGAAAAAAAAAAGAAAAAGAAAAGGGTTTTCTCTCCTGCTCCTGCCCTGCGCACCCGCCTGGAGGGAGAGGGGGAAAGAAAAAAAAAAAAGATTAAGAAAAAGAGGCGAGTCATATCTCTTCCCTTCAGAAACTGAAATCACAAAGTACTGCAGCCACTGGGCTGTTTCCATTCAAACAATACGCCTGGTCTGCGTAACTCATGATTTCTCCTTCGGTGAGCTGAAAAGCTGCGCTCTGGACAGCAGCTTCCTCGTAACCCGCTGCTTAATTCTTGGCGGTTCCTGAAGATGATGAAACGCAGAGAATCACTTTCCCAATCTGGAGTTTTATCCAACGCCACAGTGTGTTATTTCCCTACGTGTCTCCAACAATGTGTTGTAAGCGAGCAGCAACCAACAGTGACGTTAACGGCCGTTATGAAGCGTCGAGTTCTGAATTTGGCCGTCGCCATCTTGCGATTTTGGAGCGGGAAGTGACCATATTTGGACGAGCTGGGAGGGAGGGGGGAATCTGAATTATCTGATTTGAAATCTGACGATACTACGTCCCGCCCACCGATAGCTGTAACCTGACTGCACCACAGGCCTGTCAATCAAACAGACACGCCCCCAAAAACTCATCTTTTTTAGGCTTATTTTCTAATGAATGAGGGATTATTTTCTGATGGACCTCCAGAAAACTAATAAGAAGGAGTGACTTTAGCTAACAACACCGAGATAACTGCTGGAGACATTTTATTGACTTTGTATTTGATGAGAGAAGTTGAATGGGAGTCTATGGAGCCGGAGGCTTTTTTTCGGAGCCGACCTCTAGTGGTACTCGGTGGTATTGCAGCTTCAGACACTTTCTGCATCAGCCTCATTTTTCAGACCCGGAAGCTACGAACCCTTTTATAGTTAGTCTGTGGTTGTAACTTACGGGGAAAGATGCAGTAGTGGTGGTCTTTACACAAACAAAAACAACAACTCCCAGGTTTCCTAGCTGCTTCACGATGTCATCAAACTCTTCGACTGAAGGACCCCTCGTAGCAATCAGACGCATACAAAAAGAAAAAAAGAGAAAAAGAAAAGTTGTCCGCCGCCAACAGGTTAAATGTAAACAAAGTGAATCTGCCACCGACGGCGTCCCGGAGAATCCGATGACAGAAATCAAAACTTGAGAATATGATTTGACTCACGGGGTAATAATAACGCAGCGGAAATATCTAGGTAATATCCATCAGAGTTTTCAACCTTTTTTTTTTTTTTTTTTTTTTTACACACATGTACACGCACGCACATTAAACCCCCCATCACTCTCCCATTCATTAGTCCCGTCAGCGGCCGGCGTGATGAGGGCGCCATCCAGAAGGTGTGGCTGTCAACATCAATAAGGATCTTCCAGTTTGAGGGGCCATTAATGCCAAAATAGGCCCCGCGCGCGTTGTCACATGAATAATGGTTTGCATAACAAATCATTTGCTGTCGGACGGATATTTCTGCGTCTGCTCGGGTCGGCGGCACTTTGCTCCCGTCGGCCGGCCCCCGTCGCTTGATCAATGCTGAAGTCGAGGGAGCGGCGGGACGGCCGATCGGGCGGAGCTGATTTTTATTATTTTATTTTTTTTCCACGCCGACGACACCCCGTTCTACGGAAGGGGTGGGGGGGTGGGAATGGGAAAAAAAAATCAGACAAGGGAAGGTGACAGTATGAATCAGCAGCAGTCACGAACAGTTAGCGTCCGGCGGCTGGGATATAATGATGTTTTCTAATCATCCCCGGAGGTCGCCGCACCTCATCTCTCACTGATGACGTCTTCGTGGCAAATGCAATTTGAACCGGCCTGCATGAGCTTGTCACCTGGTTAATTTCTGCATCAATCTCGGCGCGAAAACGGGGCGCGCCCGTCTGTCCGTTCCCCCGCCCGCCGTCGCAAACGAGACCCTCAGGACGGCGTCGTCGACTCCCCGAGCGCAGCGAAATGTTCCTTTTTACGATGGTGCCGAGAATCTGCGATTCGTACGGCGATCTGACGCGGCGGAGGAAGTGCCCGAGCACGTCGAGTAAAAAAAAAAAAAAAAACACTTTCAGGGACGCGGCGGAGTGTCACGCGAGGACGGGACGGAAGACACCTGCTTCGAATGGACAGAGAGCCGGCGGGAGAAACGGAGGCGCAGGTCACGGAGAAACCGGGTTACACGCTGCACCGCGCCGGCCCGAACTGTTTGCCGCCTCGCGAGAGATGCCTGTGAAATGGGGTCACCGGTGGCCTGAGCGTCTGCGGAGGATTTCAAAATCTATTTGAAGTTTTTTTTTTTTTTTTTGAGCAGAGAGAGAGAGAGAGAGAGAGAGAGAGAGAAAAAAACATTCAAATAATAGAATGCACGGGTGAAAACTCGGGCCTGGACGTATCGTGAGTCGCAAGTCGGTGCCGTTTTCACCTCCGCGTGTTACTGGATTCATCGTACGAGAGCGAGTCGTCGTTTTCTGAACTTCTCCCGAAAAAAAAAAAAAAGAATTTAATAGGTAATTGGTGAATTCTGAATCTTGTTGTTCAATGTGAGTTTTACCACGCGAGATAGTGTGGGTAAACAGAAGCTACGTAGATGAGCTAATTAGCTTTTCAGCACGACTGGTTTAGGCCGCAATGTTTTTTTTTTTGTTTTGTTTTGTTTTTTTATCGCCAAGGTTATTTTAGGTTTCATTTAAAGTGGTGCAAAAAGTTATTCCAGTCAAAATATTTTTTTTTCAATTCCAAGAAACACTAAAATGAATTATTAAGGCTCACAATAATGAATTAATTGGTTAAGTTTATCAATAATTACACTTTTTTTTGTTGTTGTTTCTGCCAGTTTTCAGTGAATTTTATCTTTTTCTGCAAAAAAACAACAACAACATAACATTTGATAAGCAAAATCATTTCTGTGACAAGATGTCTAAAGTTGTTGCTGCAGATGTTGCATCATCTCTTCCTTCGCTTTTCCCTGCCGGCTGTCACGTCGGGGGTGGGGGGAAAAAAAAGAAAAGAGAAAGAGAAAAAAAAAATGCAAACAGGAACAGTTTGTGCAAATGTAAGCAGGAAAAATGAATTAACTGGGATTTCTACACGGACCGACGACTTGTTTACAGCCTCCGCTGATACGGCCAAATATCGCTGCCACTCACGGTGGCATGCGATGATGTGTTCGTGTTGCTGCCGGGGGAAGTGACTGTGATCTCACCGGGCAGGCAGCAGAGGAAGAACAAGGGAGGGAAGCTCATCTGACACCTCGGGGGGGGGGGATTGAGGTGCCGCTGGTCGAGGTGGCGGTCGTGGTTGGTTGTGGGAGGTGGGGTGGGGTGGGGGGCGGAGGGGGGTTTGCTACCCGTCCGTACGGCATGCGGAGGGGGGAAATGCAATAACGGCGCGTCAGCAATATAGACCAACAGAAAAAGCCTCCAAGTCAGCGACTCCCGCCTCCCCGGGCCCGGCGAGGACCTCGATATCGGTTCACCGCCTGCACCTGCACGCCCGCTCAGCGTCTCATTAAAGAAGCCGAGCTGATGCAACCGCACAGAAACAAAAACACCTTCCCCGGGCGGATCGTCCCCGACGGCCGACAAACGGGAAGGTGAGAGGATGTGCAAAATCTGATTGATGCTCGGGGACCACCGGCCGTTTTCAAGGCTAGACGGGTTTTTTTTTTTTTTTTTATCTCTCATAATGCAGGCGCGTGAGCGTGAAGGGCTGCAGTGCTTATTTAAAAAAAAAAAAAAAAAAAAAAAAAAAACTTCAGCAGCGGGATTTTAACCCGTTTTCGTAAAATGTCTGGACGGGATGTATCGCCGAGGCGACGGCGGGATGTCCGAGAGAGACAATGACTTTAGACATTCGCTGACACGCCAGGGCAAAGCGAAACCTCTGCGAAAGCCGCTGTCGGGGAGAATTTCTTAACCTTCCCACCTCGGCCTCGACGTCTCGAAGAAGTCGATTCTGTTCTTTAAATTGAAGGTCGGGTTTTAAGTTCGACCTCGTGACTCTGCACTTGTTCCTTTCTTATAGGTTTTATTTATCTTCACAAACCAAAATGTCAGCCGGCTGGTTCCTCTCGTATTGCATCATGTTTTCGAATTTTGACATTTTTACTTTTGAGCTGCAGCAGCTTCTCCCATGGTTTCATTTTAACGACTGAAATGATCCCAAAAATGGCAAATAAAAATCAACAATTGGAGGAAAGGGAATTTCATTTTTCTCTTTTGATTTCCTGTTAGTCATCTATATATCTGTTGACCCTTCGGGGGAACCTCAGCGAAGACGAGCCGTTGTAGTTTTACGTCAGAGTAAGCACTCTTACTTTGAAATTTGAAGTACATTTAAATATTATTTACACTTATGTTGGGTTTTAAATGAAGGACTTTTACTTGTATCCCTCCAGCTTTGGTATTTAATGGCTCTGCTTAAGTATTTGAGCACTGCTTCCACCGCCAACGATATATCTGTTGGACGACCTTGTAGCACAATGCATAAACGTTAATCCGTCATGGACTATTTCTCAGTGTAATCGGACTACAGGCAAAGAAAAATGATTCAAAGAAATGGAAAAGATTAAATTCTGCTAAACGAAAGAGGGAAAAAAAAAAAAAAAGATGGATGAGCACATGTGGGAATTAACGGCGGCCGGTGGAATAAATCGGAGGGTGTCTCTTCTCGTGGCTGCCGTCAGGAAATAGTCGCAGGGAGAAAGGAGTAATCTGATTGCAACGGGGCATCACTCTCTGCTCCGTGTCCCGGAGGAAGAGCAGGAAAGGCGGCGGCGGCGTCCCCACTCTTAAGTCCTCTTCCCATTAGCGCCGTGCATCGTTTGGGAGATTAATCGAAGCTCACGGTGCCACATTTGTCAGCCGCCTCATCCGATAATGTGGGCGCTGCCTGCGGGCGAGGCTTCTCCTACCTGCACTTAAAAAAAAAAAGAAAAAGAAGACCTTCGGTAGGTCACACTGGGTGGGGGTGGGGGCTGTGAAAAAACCCCAAAAACCCCAAAAAATGACCAGTAGCCGCTTTCTGAAAGTTAAACACAGGCAGATGTACTTTTTTGTTTGTTTGTCAGAAATCCAAAGGAAAAAGAACCCCCCCCCCCAAAAAAAAAAAAAAATTCCGAAATGAAACATCATTAGCGGGATAATCCGTTTGTTCTGGAGAGACATCGCCGCGTTGTACAGCCGAACTCCATCTGTCTCATCTGTGGCTTCGTCTGCATTCATTAGGAACCGCAGAGTTTGTTTGATCATGCCATTGTGCTTCGGCACATGCCGCAATCGCAACGTTCCTGCGAGAGAGAGAGAGAGAGAGAGAGAGAGAGAGAGAGAGAGAGAGAGACGGGGAGAGACGTCCCGGCAGATGTCAAAAAAGAAGAGAGAGCGGCGAGAGCGAGAAAGAGTTGGAGCTGGAAAGCCTCTCCGGGTTGCGCCGTAATCCACGCTCGTTGCCGTTCGTCTCCGAAGCCGGCTGTCGTGGGTTTTTTTTGGTGGGGGGTCGGTAGTGGATGCTGCTGCTGCTGCTGCTGATGTCGGCTCGGGGGGGGGGGGAAGGACGGCCATGTTGGTTCAGTCACGGGTGTTTAGGCAGCTCTCCCCCAAAATGGTTTCCATGACGATGTTTGTCGTTTACCGAGATATTTAGGGAAACCTAAATGTCCGGGTCGCTCCGGCGAAACACGACTTCGACCCCCCACAATCCCGCCCCCCCCCTCTCTTACTTTTACTGACCGCCCGGCACGACACACGCTCGGCCACTCCGTGTTTTCAGAGCCGCCGCCGCTGCCGAGCACGCGTCTGCAGACGATTTCATCCACTTCCTCAACGGGTCGGACGGCAAAAACAAAAACAAAAAAAACGGACTTCTGCTAACGTCTCGTGTTTCAGTTTTCGGTCCACGAGGACCTCATCAGGTTTTTCTGGCCTCAAACTCAAGTCATTTACTATGAAGAATCTGTCGATACCGAGTCTCCATCTTTGCATTTTCCCAGATAATACAGCCGCGCGGTGTCCATTTAAAGTCCATTTCAAGCCCATTAAATGTATTAAAATCAATATGTTTGGCAGTTGAATAGGTCTGTTATTTATTACTTTTTTTTTTTTAAGTAAACAAACTAAACACGTCTCTATAAATTGGCCTCGTGAATTCCCTTTAGTGCAGCATCGTAGTCAGAAAGACTGATGTTAGAAACACAATGCCGGTTTAAACTGGTGCAACTATCGATGTAGTTTTGAGTTAAAAAAACTTTTTTGTTGAAAGACATTTAAGCCGGCCTCTTTATTGTATCACAAAAAAGTGAATGGGAGTCTACTGAGCCGCGGGCTTTTTTTTTTTTCGGAGCCGACCTCTGGTGGCACTCGGTGGTATTGCAGCTGAAGCCACTTGTGCATCGGCCTCATTTTTCAGACCCGGAAGCTGCGAACACTTGCTGCGGTCCGGTCTGTGGTCTGACCTCTTCGGTTGCGAGTTCAAAACTTTTAGTCGAGTTGGACGTAAAGGACGGGACCTACGCTAACGGAGGAGACGGGTTTCTATTGGCGGATTTGCATTTGACTTGCACGAAAGAGACGCAAGACTACCGTCCAAAGTGAAAGCCTCACTTCACCATTCACAGTCACTAGTAAAAAAAAAAAAAAAATCGTAGGTTCACTTTCTCAAAGTTAGTAAACCGAGTAAAATTTCTGTATTTGAGCGAATCCTTATTTATCAGATTATCAGCACTGAACGCTGCGTGGCAGACGTCGCAGGTTGTCGTGTCGCTTTTCCTTTTTTTTTTTTTTTTTTTTATATTTCCACGCTGAGCACATTTTGCCACATGTCAGAGTTCACCTCTGTGTCCTGACACAAACAGAGCTCTTCGTTATCTGTGCGACAGCTGAGGGATCGGGCTAAAAATAGCCGAGTACAGCCGATACCGATCAGTTTAAAAAAAACGCCTTGATCGGGCCCGATAGCGATCGCCGAGATCGGTATCTGAACTTCTCCGCTGCGCAGCCAAACCGATGCGCTGTTATCAACAGTCTTTTTTCTGTCTTTTTCAGGACGAGTCACTGCTGCTGCTCCTGGTTTTGGTAATGAGGTCGAATCTGTGTTTCATTATATCAAAGCAGAAAAAACTTTGCTCTAATATTAATTATATTTTGGAGGAATAAATAAGCGAGAGCTGAGTTATACATCGATCTCTAATTTAAAAAAAACAAAAAACAAAAAACCTTTCCGTATCTTCAGGGGTAGAGTTTATACAGTTTAGAATAAAGACTGTAAGCAAAGAAACTGACTTTTGTTTTTCAGTTTTTCAGACCAGAAAACTAAAACTGAACTTTATTTAAGGGAAGAAACCGTTTTATTGATCTAAGGCAGCTGGGTGAAATCTCTGTTCTGCGTCTCATTGTATTCTTTGACTTCTCGTGATGTTTTCGATGTAGAAAATAGTTCAAATAAGCTCTTCTAAACCCGCAAATTGTCCTCCATGTCCAGGGGAAATGGTCCGTGTCCTTCAGGCAGAAAAACGTGTTGCTCTAATGATGGATGCAAAAAAAAAAAACCGTCTCGGCTGCTCGTCCCTCGGCGCTTACACAAACCCCATCGCACTGTTTGAAATAATAAAGCATCTCCGAGGAGACCCGCTTCATGCCAATTAAACCAAACACAATGAAACCTCCACCGAAGTTGTACCGTCCAAAGCCTTTAATCCGAATCAGCGGAGGAGCCCGGCCCCTGTAAAAAAAAAAAAAAAAGGCCGCTGTGTGTTACTCAAGTTTTTTTCTCTCAGGTAACATGCGGCGACAGTTTCTCAAAGTACAAAGACAAAGGGCGTCCGCCGCGACCGCCCCAAAATTGAACGAAACCACGTGAAAACCGCTCACCCCGGCCGGCCAGCGTCCACCTTCTTCCTCCCAAACAATCGCCATGACTTGACTGACTCCCCCCCCCCCCCCCCCCCCGAGACGCCTTTGCGACCTTTCCTCATTAAAGCCGTTTACCGGCGCACGTCGTCAGCTGCGGGACGACAACTCCCGCAAACGAGAGACCGGACGGAGGGGACGAAGAACACTTCCGGGCCACGTGGAACAAATTCTCCAAAACATCGTCGTGTTTTCTGCAGCTGCGAGGAGCCCGAGCGGTTGGAAGGTATTTCAAATTTCTGCCGTTCTACCGTAAATGCAAACACGAGGATTAATACAATTTGATCTAATCAGTATTATGTGCATTTCAGCAAGAGTCATCTAATCAGTCCAATGACATTTACATTTTTTGCCCTAATTGTTTTTTTTTTTTTTTTTTAAATCACTGATTACTTCAGATCCAATTACTTAAAACAAACAGTTGTCAATCGAGGGAACGCAACACTTCCTGCATTTATTTCAAATTTTGAAAAGGCAGCCAGGAAAAGAAGCAATAATGTCCTTTAAGTCGCTGTAAGACTTTTAATGTGAAAAATATGTCACTGAAATTCATGACTTCCTGAAAGGAGGTTTTATATTAAATTATTAAATTAAATTCTATTTAAAAAAATATATATATTAGTTTTTTTTCCCTAAACTTCATTTAGGGGCTTTAGGGATTTATGCTTTTTTTTTTATTATTTATTTTTTTAAATGTGCTTTTAGTTTGAAAGTAAGCAGGAAGTGTTAAATGAAACTGAAAAATAATCTTAACATCGATTAAAAGAAGAAAAAAAAAAGAAAAGAGAATTGAAATAATAAATCAATAATTAATCAAGTAACTTTTTTCCTGTTAAAAAAAACCTCAGCGAACATGACACGACTTTAATCCTACTGACGGAAGGAGCGTTGGGGAAAATGTACCTTTTCTTTTATAAGCAACATGATTCAAACTTTTTTTTTTTTTTTTTTTTTTAATACCTTGACAACTAAGAGTTCGAGATCTTTCGCTTCCAAGAAAAGTCGACGTCTCTGACCTCCGCGGGGTGGGGTGGGGGGGCTTTAAAATACCTGCTCCGTCCAGATTAACGGTGCCGTAATTAACCAACCACCTGCATTCTCACACGTTGGGATACGACGGGGGGTGGGGGGGGGGGGTCAGAGGTCAACTCCATTTGTATTTCCCCCCCTTTTAAATTACACCCCTGTCAATGAAATCCCATTCTTCTGGCCCTGGTGTGCTGCCACAGGCTGTGCGTGCGAGTGGGGGGGGGAGGTGGTTTACATGCATGTCTATGTATCTATCTTGGACGCTTTGATTAAAATCCCATGAGGGCGCAGCCGTGGCCATTAATCAGCGGTGGGTGAGGTTGAGGGCAGCGACGCTCTGCTCCCCGAAGGCAGCAACGCACGGTGACATCGGCCCACAGCTTTCGTCTTTCTGCGGAACCGGCAGGCTGATGAAGGAAAGCAGGGTTAAAAAAAAAAAATTAATAATAATAATAAAAAAAAAGGCAATGGAGATGAAAGACGGCACGAAGGTTGCGAGGTGCTCATCCTGGTTGCAGAGCACGAAACTCACATTACTCAACGGGGGTGGGAGGAGGGAGGGGGGGGGAGTGATGTGCCGTCGCCGCATGAGGCTGCAGGCTTGAGAAAGCGCATCAGAGATTTACATGATTTCATACCCGCATGCAGCGTAATCATACAGAGATTAAGGCGAGCAGATGTTTAGTGCTCATCCTTCCGTTTTATTACGACTTCATTCAAAGCCTCGATCATCGTGGTTTTTTTTTTTGTTGTTGTTGTTGTTGTTGTTGTTTTCGATCACTTTGTTCTCCACCTGATGCACTAAACCCGGATGAGATTCAGCCGTTGTTCCTTCAGGGGAGAGGATTTTAAAATCGATGCCGCTATTGTCAGCAGCCCAGCTTTATTCGTGTAAAACGTGACCTCAGGAGACTATTAAAGTTGCCCAGTTGTTGAAATGGAAATCTAAAACGAATAAAAAGCTACAATTATTTGATTAAATGGTTGGCTACGATTCGTAAACAGTTGGCTAAAAGGAACGGTTTAAAAAAATGTCGCCAAATGTAAAGAGCTAGAAGTTAAGGTTTATAGTTGGCTAAACGTAATGAGCGTATATTTGACAGCATACACCCCCCACCCCCCACCCCGGTGTGAGACCCGACCGGTTGTGAACCCCGGTTTCCCCTTTAAATTGCGCTCCGAGCGTCGGTATATCAGAGCTCGCGTGTGACACGGGGTGGCCTCTACGTGTTGGGCCGCTGCCCCCATTGATCTGCCGAGGCGAACACTAATTAACACTAATCCCAGTCAGAGGACACGGCGATTTGTGTCACGTCTCCGCCGGGGGCCCCCCTACGGTCCATTATCTGGCGGTTCGTTAAAGAGGAGGACGGTCCGCGCCTGACTTCCCCCCACCCCACCCCACCCCACCCCGACGGCTTGCCGAGCGCCGAGTGAAGCGACAGGACACGGGGGGCGCCGAGCTAAGCATGAAACGTTCCGACTGAGCCGAACCAGCGGCGACGCACGCGGAAGTCCCGGTTCTGTCATTTTCTGGCGGGGTTGGAAAAAAACCCCCATAAAATCAGCCACTTAACAGAGGAGTTGGGGTGTCCGCGTTAAAGTGAGAATCTGATTCCCGCCGCACAGTGTGTAATTATGGCATTTCGGCAGTATCAATGGGGTGAAGCTGCAGTTTAAGTGCATGTAAGGGGATTTTTTTTTTGTGTGTTTCTTTTTATATATATATACCAGCTTACACTGTGCAGGCGAAAACAGGCGAGTTGTTTTTACCCGCAGAACCGCAAAAATAATCGGCGACTCGAACATTCCAGGAAAGCTGTGAGAGCCGA
Organism: Brachyistius frenatus; assembly: GCF_029030835.1. NCBI lineage: Eukaryota > Metazoa > Chordata > Actinopteri > Embiotocidae > Brachyistius > Brachyistius frenatus. The sequence continues at coordinate 350,627 of NW_027210822.1, read as the reverse complement.
GCCGGACCGAGCCGAGCCCCGACTGATTAACTGGCGCAAAGTGGTTCCCACTGTTGATGTAATGGAAGCAAGGATTTTTTTTTTTTTTTTTTTTTTTTTTAATTCATCCCAGCTCAGGGGGTGTCGAGGTGCCAGACGCGGGCGAGGAACAAATTCACCCCCCCCCCTCGCCCCCCACCCCTCTTACTCTTTTGGAAAGAGAAAGGAGACTAGATGCATTCACTTCTCTCTAATTCGAACCTGCCACAGGCAAGAGGCTCATCAATACCGAGCCGAGTCGAGGCAGCATTGACCTGGAATTATCCCAGAATTATCCCGAATTTGAGAGTCTTGCCATTTCGGGCGACGCGTGGCCGTGTTTGATAAGAGCGATGTATTTATCCGAGCCTGTCAAATGCCGGTGTTCATTAAATAAGAAGAATTCTTAAAAACCCTTGGCGGGTAACTGTGAGATAGCAACCTCCGGTCTGCAAAACTGTGAAGCCTACGAATGGCATTGAGGCTTTTTTTTAAAACCAGAACGTATTCAGACTCCTTTCACTTTATGGAAACTTTATTGCTGTAGATTTAATTTAAAATGGATAAAAAAAATGTTTTTTTTTAAAAGTAGTGTTGCTTTTTTGTTTTTGTTTTTTTTCTGCAGAATTATCTTAAAAATTACTAAAGAAATCAAAGTACAAAAAAAGGACACTTTCATTTGCAACATATAAACAAACGAATGCTAAAAAAAAACTAAAAAAAACTGAGGCCTCGTCCACTGTGTAATCTCTGATATGCAGTTAACGTAAGAATTCTTCTTTTTGAACATTTCTGCACTATGAAAGTATTTCGGCGACAGTAGACGTGTTACCTCCTGGTCACCCTCCCTCTTCGGATTATTGAGCCCCCCCCCCAAGTTTCCTGCATTTACCGGCCGCCACAGGTGTAACTGCGAGTGTGCATTATCCCGGCTTTGACTTATGAGCTCACTATTTACCAGACTGTCGTCTGCGTTAAGCTCTCGGCACTCAGTCGTCTGCATTGGGACTATTCATTAGTTCCAGTTCCTGGAAAATGAGAAGCTGCCGTTTAATATCTAAATGTAATTTTTCAGTGCCGCCCTTAAAAGTCCAATCACCTTTCATGTAACCCACCCAGCGACGAGGGTTTTAACGAGAACGAGCGTCGCTCATGTTGGTTGCATTTCCGTGACAACGTGGGAAACGTGTTTTGCCGAACGTGAAGTGTGCGGTTGGAATCGTGTAATTATTGGACCTTTGAAATATTTTCACCAACACGATCATCTTCACAAATCCTTACCTAAATATGACAATAAAACTGAGATATGTCAATTTAAAGCATTAACACCAACAGCATTATCACGTCTTCGCTAGAATATATATATGTAAAATACTTTGAATATGATGCACCAATTACCCTTTATTTTATCATGACTCACTATTAAATGGAGAGAGAGAGAGAGAGAGAGAGAGAGAGAGAGAGAGAGAGAGAGAGAGAGAGAGAGAGAGAGAGAGAGAGAGAGAGAGAGAGAGAGAGAGAGAGAGAGAGAGAGAGAGAGAGAGAGAGAGAGAGAGAGAGAGAGAGAGAGAGAGTTTAAAGTCATAAATTGTTTATTTGATCTTTTTTTTGTCTTTTTTTTCATGTTTGCATAGTCATTTCAGATGAGACGTGGACCGAAATATTCTTATTATTCGTGCGAGTCAAACCTGAAGGGGATATTTGAGGGTCTCTGTCTGTATAACAAAACTGTAAAGTTAAAAATACCTCACTCAGACTAAACACGGTCCTGACTTTGTCGACTTGAACTCCTTCCTATAAGCTGAGCTGTTAAAATGGAAATTTCTTAGTCCTGCAAAAAAAAAAAATTGGAAGCCGCAGATTTCACCTCTGGTGTTTCACTGTCCTCAGCTGCTTGTTATTTCCAGGGTTTAGATCGCGGCGGTTTGTTTGTACAGCGTTCATCCCTTCCTCCCGACTCATGTTTCTGTCATTATGGAGGAGGCTTTTGGTGTAAAGCTCTGCGGTGGAGCCGAGCCGGCGTACGGATGGACCTGTGTGTGTGTGTGTGTGTGTGTGTGTGTGTGTGTGCGTGCGTGCGGGTTCTGAAGGATTCCTCCGAATCAATCGAAAGGTTGAAAGACGTATTTGCTTTGTGTGCGCCGTTAAGATGAGTTTGATTCATACATTTATTTAATAGAGTATTTACAAGACACGTCCAAAACATCATTAAACAGACAGATGACTGTAATCAATAGCTAAACTGAAGGGAAGGCCCGAGGGCTTTAATCGACTCGCAGCTGTAATGCCGCCCATATTTGCAGCGAAAAGCACATGTGCTGCTGGATTGTACTGAAGGCATCTGTAACTGTAATGGATCCCGTCACTCACACGATGACGACTCAGGTTCACCTTCGTAGAAACGGTAAGAGCGTTCGCTGTGTGTGAGCGGATGGTGTGTGTTTATTGGGTAAGTTTGCAGGATGTGGTTTTATGGTTCGTTTTTATGTGATTAATTATTTATTTTTTTTGCCTAAATTAGAAAGCCAACATCGATCAACATCTGTTTGGTTCATTAAGGTCAATTCGTGGTTTACGCATCTGTTGCACGTACTATTTTCTTTTTTTCGACTTTTTCACGAGGTTCAGACAAACGCAACAAACGAAGCGGCTCTTATTCCTTTTGCTATTCCTTTTTTTGCCAATAAATCTACACTCAACGTTTAGTGTTCGGGTTACAAAGTAAACCGGTTTTTAGAAATGTTTGCAAATTCATTGGTGCCGCTTTCACCCGCCTCTCATTTTCTGACCGTTTTTTCTGGTTGCTGCTTTGAAGCCTCTCGATAGCATGATGCTACCACCGCCATGCTTCACCATAGGGATGGTGTTAGCAGGTTATGAACAGCGCCTGCAATTCCACGGACAGACAGCGGTTTGTCATTTAAATGCTGTTTGACAAAGGTATACAACCCTTTAAAGTTGTACAAATTGTTTTAAGCTCTTGCCTCGATCGAAGCCTTGGGCTTCATGACGCACAAGCGGTGTGAATTGAGTCTATATTGGTTTTAAATAATCGTGCCGATGTAACTGTTTTTCAAACATCATTTCATTGTTTTAATGCTGAGGAAATCAAAACATTATGATTCTCAGGCAAATTCTGAAGTCATTCCTTCTCTGGTAGTTTATTGTAATTGAGAACTTCTCTCCGAATTAAGATAGTAAATTATCATAACAGAATTTAATCAGGATATTTTTTTTCCCTTTTGTGAATATATGCTTCAATAAAGACAGAATTGTTTAAAAAGGTAAAATGATGAGAATATTTTAAAGTACCTTTTCCAAAATTAACACAAAATATTCAGAATTATTAATGTTATTCGATAAAGGAAGATTAAATGACCAAATAGTATTGTTTAGGTTAGTGTAGTCGGACATATTGTACAAGCAATACCTACATTATAAGTTATGTTAACATATTTTAGCACTGTTACTACATCTGTATCGGCTTTGACGGAACTTGAGACTGATTTTACATGGAAAAAAAAATACACGTATTTTTCGATTAGCAGGGTACAACCCAGTCCTGGTGGAAACCGTGCTCTCACAAACAAAATGCAGGATTACAGCTTTTTTTTTTCTTTTCTTTTTCCAGCTCCAATTGCAGGCTCTAACCTTTTAACTCCTGGAACAGCTTTATTCCCATTTCAATGAGGCCTCCAAATGAACACTTCAGGGGAGTGTTGGGAGGAAAATTGACAATTTTGGACCGCTGCTTCAAACCTTACAGTAAATTATACAGCTGGGATATGAGCAGTGGATATGGAAGGAGTGTGAATATCTACATTGGGGCCAGAAATCCCAGAAATGATGCCACTTGTCAGCTGAGCCTCTACATTTTTCTCTCGAAAATAGCCAGTTTCAGATATCCCTGAAAAACCATGACTTCCAAATATGTTCCGCCTGCCGCAGCATAATTCCTGTCACCGGCCGGTGCACTGTACTGCAGGGAAAAATCATTATGATTGTGTTTTTGTGTAACTAAACTGATTGTATCTGTGCATTTATTATGTTTAAGTAGAGTCTAAAGAAGATGGGGGCTGATCCAAGGAGCCGTCTTACTAGTCCAATTATTAAAAGATCCTTGCTCTAAACTATTATTCGGTGCAAAGTAACAAGCGGTGACCTCGCAAATCCCTCCCCAAAACTCTTAGCCATTACTCACAATATTAGCCATTACTCTCCTGCTCGGCCATTTCCTGTCCAGCCCCCACCCCACCTCCTTCTACACATCCAGAGAGGGGAAAATAGATTCCAGTTTGGAGTGGGCTCCGGCCAAAACCACCGTGCCACTCAAACAGCCAGGGCCGCTTGTGTCATTTTTCCACTGGGTTTCCGTGGTATATTTTGACAGACCATTCCAGCTAAGCTTCGATAAATAGGAGGGTGGTGGTGGTGGTGCTCCCCCCCCCCACCCACCCACCCTTTCTTGTCTTTCTTTCGTTTCCATTTCGAATCCGTAACATTAAAGTGGAACCCATGCTGATTTATGTGGCTGGCTTAAAGTCTTGGATAACAGATTCGGTAGAGCCACTAAAATCAAAAACGGCTTTAATTATTTCTCCCGACTGACTGATTGCGCTGCGCCCTATCATTGCTGCAATTTACCTCTCGCTGCATCGGTAATTGATGGTCAACGTTTGGCTCAGGTTGTCTTTATGTTTTTCGGCTGGATATGAAATGATGAGCAAATGAGTAGCGATCATGATGGATGTCTGCGGTTCCCCCCCCCCCCACCCCCCACCTGTGAGTCTGAAAACACTTCTTTTTTTTAAGTGGGTATTTGTCTGAAGGACTCGTGAGAAGAAGAAGAAGAAGAAAAAAAAGAGCCTAACTAACGCTATGTTTCAAGGGTAAACAATCCTTCCCTTCGGCACTCTGGCACAAACTAAACACTTTAACACATTTTCTGCTTGATAAAACCTTGTTCAATTTCCTGTGCTTTGTACCCGCCGATAGGCCCGACATGCCAGCCCCCCCCCCCCCCTCCCATCTCACCTCCTTATATTCTCCTGGACGTGAATTACAAAGAGGAATCGGCGCAACCAGTCGATCAGGCGCCCCCGCTCTCCCTCGTGAATGAATTTACTTCAATTAGAGGCTGCAGTCAAGCACAAGGGGACGGAGCGTGTCGTCTTTTATGAACATTTATTGTTACACAGTGTAATGACCATGCGCGCTGTGACCCGGGCTAATGACACCATGGATTAACTCCAGCGGGTAGCGCCTTTGGGAAAGTCCAAAACTATTCCGAAGGTATCGATTTTGAGGCTTGCTGTGAAATTGAACTGTCAGGTGTTCCGCTGGGCCCTGATATGATATTGATTCCTTCTGCTTAGCGACCAACAAAGAGTCTGGTTACCTGAAGGAGCCCCGGTCTGGGGGCGACGACCCCCCTTTTTCCAACCGCGTATTGGAATTTTAAATAGAAATTTGATAAACTCGGGCTCTCCGGGGAATATGAGTGTTTGCGGGACAGTTTCTCTCTGCTCTCACTCAGACCATTAGTTGTGCCCAGCGATGTGAAGCCACTTCTCCATTAACCGGAGAGCCTAATGCTTTTACCTACAGCATGTCGTTGGAGCTGATGGCTCTCCCGGTGAATGCAGGTTAAAGGGAACATTTGGGGATTTAAACTGCACCCCCTCCCCGTCAAGAGCTCCTGCTTGAGCAACTGTAGTGCTGTAACTACAAAGTGCATGTTCACATATACGTGTGTGGCCATATAGCTTAAACAAATATGGAAAGTGAGTACACCCCTACATTCATCACACGTTTGGATGTATGAAATCGTAATTAGGGGTTCTAGTTTTCCAATAGTTAGAACCCATTTAAGCCGCTGACATCGAAGTTCTGCTGTTCCCTTTGCTATTCAAGTGCGCGGTGTCATAATGCCGCGATGTAAAGAGCTCTCTTGGGCCCTTCAGGGAATCTTCCCATCCTACGGAAAAAGATCTATAAGTGAAGTAGATTTAAAACGACTTACAATTTGTCCGGGACCAGTCCCCCAGAAAAAAACCATTAAATCTAAGAACAGACAGTTTGACCCAAAACGAAGCCTCCACGAAGCCCAAAATTTCACCACATAATCCGCGACGTAACTTTGCAGCTGTTGCTGTCAATGCGCATAAATCTACAAGCAGAAAAAGATTGCGCACATTTGACATTAAAGGGGGGGGGGGGCACGTCCCAAGAAAAAGGCTCCGATATCCAAAAAGAACATGACTGTACAACTACAGTTTGCCAGTGAGCGCACAGGCAAAGACCAGGCCGTTTTAAATAAGGCGCTTAGGGCAGAGGGATCAAGGAAAGAGTTGTTTGACCATAATTACAGTAGAAATTATTGGTGAAGCCCAAAGACAGCGTTTCAGGAGAAAACCCTCAGAACAGCTGTGAAGCACGGAGGTGGAGGTATTATGGTTCGGGGGTTGCTTCACTGCGTCAAGGACCGGGCAGCTCGCAGTCACTGATTCCAACTGTAATTTGTGAACGATATCAAGGAGTGCTTAAAGACGACGGGACGCCGTCTGTTCAAAAGTTGAAGTTAAACCAGAAGTCCACCTTTGATAAGGATAATGATCCTAAAACTGCAACAGGAACGGCTCACGGAGAAGAGCCGGAACTCCAATCCAATTGAAATGTTGCGGAGGATTTGAAAACAGTACGGTGTCTTAGCAATGAAGCAAATCGTACGGATAGCAATAATCCTCCTGCTCGTTCTTTGGATGCATTGTTTTGTGTATCTGCAGCAATGCTCCGGCGCCACCCGAGCACAAAGTGTGACCGCATTCAACTGCAAAAACGCTGAACTTACGAATGGTGGAAGCCAAGAAAAATAATTAAAAAAAAGAGGGATTAAAGGCTTTTTTGGGGGGGAGGGAAATGTCAAACTGTGCATTAACTTTTTGTCACATTTGATGGTTTTAACTACATGACTGTTCAAATATATTGATAAAACACGTGACGCATTTAAAAAAAAAACAACAAAAAAAACAAACAACCTTTACGTCTGTAAACATTTGATGAGGGGCATTTTTGCTATATTTTGAAAAAAATATGTAGATGTATACTGTATGTCCACAGCACATACGTGTTTTAGACGTGGGTGATAAGGCACAGCTATATGTAATGCAAACATATTACCGTACGTCAGATTTGCGTCTGGGAAAGAAAGACGAGAGGACTGAGGCGGCGGGGGGGGAAAAAAAAACACACAAAAAAACAGCAGCTTCTATTTCTCTCTGCCTGTACTCTCCATTTTAATTAGGGTGTCTTCAGCCAAGCCGAGTGGTGTCAGCGAGTGCATGGAAGCAATCAGCATCCCGCATGGCAGGAGTCAAACGGCTTTGATCAGCTCACGGAGACTGATCCACAGTGACTGCGAGGAGGTGTGTGCGTGTGCGATCCCACGCCGGCCTCCGAATGCCAGGCAGGACGGCGGCCACCGCGGTGGCAACCTTGCGCCTCCCCCACCCCGTCCCCTCCTACCCCTCCTCGCCCCCTTTCCCCCGGCCGCTCACGCTGGTGATAGCGTTAATGGCGGAGGACCGTCCTAATGTGCTACTGTCACTTCACCGTTTGTCTGTCTCGCTCTGTTGTGCGTGTTATTCGGGAGGCTGCGGTTCCTTTGGCCGAGTCACGCTGGGAATGTGGTGATCAACGTGGGTGAAGGCGTCGGTCCCACAAAGAAGGGCCGAGCAATAAAGGAGGAAATTATGGAGGAGAAACAAACAAACAAACAAACAAACAAACAAAAACAGTGTGAGCTTCTTGCGTTTCTTTTCATGCCCCTTCGAGTCGTTTCAGTTCGAGTTCTTTACGTGATTGAGGTCGGAAAAAAACAATTAATATTAACAAGTCAAATACAAGAAAGAACGGCTGACAATTTAAACCCCCGGCAAACTGACGTATCCTGAAATGCTCTGTTCAGGTTGACTCGCGCTATAAAAATATTGAAGTTTTAAAAGAACAAACCCCGCACGCTGTATTTCACTACAGCATACACGTAAAGTTTCTTATAATGAGATGTGCAGCATTTTGCTTTCCCTCATGTAAAGACCGCACTGTATTAACACGCAGTACAGCCGCCGCATTTCATTTGACATTCGAATATGTGTTCGAAAAATTAGAACCGCAATGACTCGTTTGAATTCTGTATTTATTTTCAGGCGAAATGTGTTTGAATTATGAATCACGTCCCCCTAAAAAAAAAGAAAATTCAATCTTGATATAAAAGCAACTTTATATGTCACTTTTTTGCAAGTTAGTGCGCCAAGTGAGCATTTAGCAAAATCGGTGTCCAATCTCGTAGGAGACTCGTTTTCAGGTAAAAGCGTTTAACCGCCGATATCGTTTGCGTTGGCTCTCCCGCAGCGCCGAGCGACGCCACCAGGCGGCGCCCCCTCCCCTATTTGTCGTCACATCGGGCACGAGTTTGAAGTTGTGCAAAAAAATTGCAGGCTCGTTGTGTACAGAAGTGCTCGATTTAATTCCGCGCCACTTCGAATTGCTCAAACTAGATTTTTGAAAAAAAGTGACAACCCTGAATTGAACGCTTGCAATTTTCGTTTTCATTTGAACGGTTTAAAAAAAATAAGTTGTGTCGGTCATTCCTTTAAAATTGGACCAACCTCAGTAGATTCATATTCTCACGAGCTAACTCAGATTGAGTTCTGCCTTCTTTTTTTTTTTTTTTTTTTTTTATCTTCCCATTTAGCCTTACAAAAATATATGCAAAGCCTCCGCAGGTATTTACTTCCGTTTCACGTCACCTCAGGCTGCACGCGCCTTAATCCTTAATGGAATAGTGTCTGGTGTGTGTGTGTGTGTGTGTGTGTGTGTGTGTGTGTGTGTGTGTGTGCGCGTGCGTGCGCGCCGTTACATCGGTGTTTGCGTGCTCGTACGGTCGCACAGTCGGAGGTTGGAAATGGACCCGAACGCACTCGACCCCGGAGTGCGAGTCGGGACGGCGGGACGGCGGGACGGCGTCCCCCGCTGACATTATTGAAGTTCAGGACAATGTGGTCCTTTTACTTTTCATGAGAGAAAAACGACACGCGGACGTGCATTTGGTTTTGTGAAGTCGATTTCTAAGCCGCCGCCACCGTGCCTGCAAAAATGAAAGACAAGCATCGGCGTATCCGTACTCATCATGAAGTATAGCGTTTGCATGATGTTTTCCTCATGAATAAATTACTAGCCGTTTACTACGATATCGTTCCACCTGCTTGTAACGCGACGCTTTATCTGCGTTTCGCATGTTTCCGTGTGATCCCGGCACCAGAGTACAAAACAAACACGACCTGCAGGGTTTATGTTCCCTGTCGCGCCGCATTAGCATAATGCTGTTTTCTTTTGTCTTCTGCCGTGTTGCTTTCTCATCTTCTTCATCCTTTAATCTGCTGCGCTGCTCCTCCGGCCGACTCCGTTTCACGCTGCGAGAGGAGACAGGAAGTTGATCGGTGAGGTGCCTCCGCCGGGCCCTCACCGCCCAACCCCTCCCCCCCCCCGTCTCACCGCAACATGAACCCGGGTCAAAAGTAATGACCGAGGACACCTCGACATTTATGCCGAGCAGAGATCAAAAAAACATTTATTTTTTTTTGTACATATTTTGCATCCTGTTTTCTAAATTCTTCTTTTAAACAGTCAACATTTATAGGTCCGCCGTTTTGTTTCAAACTGCAATACTTCCAAATACCACCAGAAGCTAAATGGAGTGATGTGTTTCATGGGTGGGTCCCTTGTTATATTCTAATTACAGTAACATACCCTGTTTCACAATATTCTTCTCATCAGCCTTTCTATTAGCATGTTAACGCGTTAAAAATAAGATGGTAAAGGTTGGCTGCCAAATCAGCAAAGTTTTGTCACTGTGCCAGAGACTGAATACAAACAACAACAACAAAAAAAAATTGACTTTCCGGGTCTGAAAAGTGAAGCCAATGCACAAGTGATTTGACATGCAATACCATTGAGGGCCACTAGGGGCTGTCTCCAAAAGACTCCTGTTGAAAAAGCCTGAACTTCACTCATGAAATACAAAGTCTAGGTGATAACCACAACGTCTACAGACAAAATGCTGCCATAATAGAGTTTCTAACATATTTATACAGAATGTCTTCAGAAAATAACACTTATTATTCCTTCACACTTTTATGTTGGCTTACCCTAAGTGGAAATTGTGTCATGTTAAACATTCAAACTTCTAGCCGTATTTGTTTTACATAACTGTATTTTATTTCCTCAATCAATTTAGAATGTTTGTAGAATTTACTGGATTTCATTTATTAATTGCAGCATTTCTCTGTTAGTTCATCGCCTCGTGGTTATTTTCATTTTCTTCTGTGTATGCAGTCAAACCGGAAATCGTCGTAATCAAGTGCTTCAGTGATCGTCCCGAGTATAAATGAAGGGTGATTATGATTATAGAAGAAATGGAGTGACGTTTTCAACGTTTTCTTCCGTTCACGTCGTGCAGAGGGACGCAAACGTCGAAAGCGCGTCTCCCTTATGTAAAACGTAATGAATGCACGTCGGGGTTTATGGACTAAAGTGACACGCAAGGACGGGGCAGGAGCTCTTCCTGCGACAAAAGGAACAATCAGCGCAGGGGCGTCTGACGCCATCTTGCATTACACGAGGAAAAACGAAGAAACGGCTCATTTCTAAGGCAGATAGATGGACTGCCATCTTTAAAATCCAGCTCCCGGCAGAACACCCTCGTGCTCATTTCAGGGCAGGTCGACCGGAGCACAAACCGGCCGCTTTTGTTTGGGACGTTCGGGTCACCGACAGTTGAGGTCACGCTCTTATAATTGCACAGCGTGACATACGTATCCAGCCAATTTCAGAGAGGGAAGCGCACCGCGTGCAGCCATAAATCAATGCCTGAACCAGAGGCAGGTGAATAGAGAGGCAGAGAGAGAGATAAGGAAGAGATGGAGGGAGATAAACTGAAGCAGGCGAACTTCTTACTCCCAAAAACCGCACCCGTCTCCTGCCAAACCCCCTTTTTCTTTCCACCAATGAGCTCCGGATCGCTCCAACGTTATGTCGCGTAGCCCACTACAGTAACTAACAGGGGGGAAAAAAATGGCCTCTGGAAAAAAGTTCAGCTAACTATTAATGGTGTCAAAATCTACCCCCCCCCCCCGAAGTGTGGCTCGTATCGAGTTCGGGATTTATTTCTCGCCCAAACGTGAGGACGACAGTTTGCGGAGAAGGCGAAACGCGCCGCTGTCAGCCAAAGAGAAAGAAAATTGTCGCGAAGAAGCTGCAAATTGCATTAGCGAGTTCGGAGGTGCCGTCATCGCCCCGCCGGGAAAACAGACACCGACCTTCCCTTTTTTTTTTTTTTTTTTTTTTTAAATGTTAATTTATCCAACGTGCTCTTCGTTTCAGACGCTTAATTAGTCAAACCTTTCTGATGAGGTGAGTGGATTTGTCTAAATGTGGAAAAAAAAAATCTGAACACCGATCACTTCTATCCTCTTTCAAATCCTCGCAGGCCATTTCGGCCAGCGAACAAATAAACGGCCTCCGCGGTCGCTCCGCTTGTGTAACGCGGAGAATAAGTAGAAAAGCCCGAGCTGAAAGAAGAGAGAGGGCTGTTGTTATTACGCCGCCTCGTCTGGAGTTTTTTTTTTTTTTTTTACCCACAGCGGTGCAGAGCGCAAATTGTGCGTGGCCGAAAGCTGGAGGAACCACAAAACAAGCACTCTCGTGTGAAAGATGAATCGGGCCTGGGAGCCGGCGGGTTTATTTGTGTTGCTCCAACTATAACAAGGGACACATATTGCATCTGCGGCGAAATGACAATGAGAGGAGCGGAGGGGAAGCTGGACGAGTCCACTTCAATATCACGGCTGCTTCTCTTTTTTTTGGCGGCGGCATCGCTGAAACCAGCAGAGCAGCGGTCGGCGTCGACCTCGAGAGGTTTCTTTCCGAACTTCAGCACCGGTTTGTCGCGTTCTGCACGACGCTTCCAGATTTAGATGCTTTCCATACAACAACAAAGCATCCGCTCTTTTCTTTGAGTTCGACCCCAACTTCGACACACTGCGATGAAGTTCAAAGGCCGGTTTGAAATGCAACGTCAGAGAGTCCGTCTACGGTTGGTAAGCGGGAGGCGTTCAGGTGCGGTTTTGAGCTGTAGGTCACCGGCATGCTGGAAGTCCTCAGCCCTCCAATTCGCAGTCACTGTAATTACCCATTTAAAAACAGATCAAATTACACTTAGAGGATGACCAAAAAAAAAAAAAAATGCTTTGGGTCGCATTTACGGGCGTGTAAACGTGAATTAAAAAAAAAAAGTGAACGACTCCGCAGCCGTGCGGACAGCTGGACGGATCAAAACCGAAGAGTTCGGGGCGGGCGCGCGCCACGAGGGTGCTGTTGGGCAGAGCGAGCCTTTTACTGCGTGTCATTCCCCTTCGTTTCCCGTCTGTTTTTCTATCACCGCCCCTATGAATTAAAAAGCAAAAATTACCAATAAAAAGGAAATCTGTTGCATCGGACGTGTGCGGCTGAAAACACTTTCTCCGTAGGCCGGACGCCTCCGACGCCGAGAATAACCAGAGGATGGAAGGCAACGTCTTAAAGAGGAAGTGTCATAAAAAGCGCTAGATGAATAAAATGTATTATTATAATTATTATTATTATTATTATTTGACTTCTTATCCAGCCAGCCACGAGCTTCATCCGTAGAGGCAAAAACTGGACTGATTGAACCGTGATTGATGCACCTGAACAGTTTGCTGTAAATGAAATTATTACAAAGCGTAAAGAAGTCTTAAAACGAACGTACTCGTACGTCCTTAATAATTACAGTGATAGAAAAATGTGAATTATTTAACCGGTTATATGCTGCATCCGACTTGAAAGTAACGTCACTCGCTACTGAACAGTTAGAGGAAAAACCTAACCGATATCAAAATGTAGCATTAATGGTGGTTACAGTACGGCTTCGGTGATTTAGCTACAGATCCGGGAATAATCCACTTATAAAGGTCACGTCGGTTGGAGGACCCGTTAAAAAGGTTTATAACAACAGATCCCGGGTATTTCTAATTCGATTCGGTGTGTTGGCGAGAGGCCACGAGAGGAATCACGATCTCCGAGATCTCTACCCTTGCGCGGTGAAAAGTATGCGGACACCCGCACCATCGAAACCCCGTATGTGATGGTTGGATGTGCAATTCTAAAACTATGGCCGTTTAATCTACTGCAGTAAAAAAAAAAAAAAAAAAAAAAAAGCCTCTGGGAAGTCTTCCCTACCAGATGTTGGAAAGCCAGCTGCTGGAGATTTTTGCTCCCATTCGGGGTCGATAAGGTCTGGCTCGCCCTCGGCATTCCAGCTGATCTCCGAGGTGTTGGACGGGGTCGAGCTCGGGATTTTGTTCTGGTTTTCCCAGACAGAAATGGATGGAAAACACATTTCTTTATAAAAAAAAAAACAAAAAAAACAACAAAAAAAGAAACTGGCTTTGTCATACACTAAAGTACGTGGACCGGTGACATATTGTCTTGGTGTATTTCTAAAGGTATGTTGTCTCGCTCGTCCTCGAGGTGCAGCTCTATGTTTTTTGCTCATCAACACTTTGGCTGCTGCGGGATTTGAACTGGCGACCTCCCGGGCAACACAATAGTCTCCCCAGCAAATAAAGCGCAGTGTCTCTGACCTCAGCCCAGCACACTGCTCATGGAAAAGTAGAAAAATAAATCCCTGGTTTATTACCTGATACCTCTGATCCTTCGGTCCACATCCCCCTCTAATGGCTGGCAGACATCATAGCCGGGTCTGAGGTGATTCGCTCCGAGGTCAGGGGGCCGGCGCCGCCAAACAAAACAAAAAACGCACTTTGTGTATTTGTGTGTGTGTGCGTGTGCGCAGGACAGACATGAAGGAAATTAAAAAGTCCGAGGCGTACCTCGGCACGGTCCCGGTCTCCCTACCCGGATGCCTCGCCACCGGGACCTTATCTCCGGCAACGGACCGGCCGTTTTTGTGCCGTCCCCGCCGCGGCGACGAGTCGGGCCCCGGAAAACATGGACGACGCCCACACTTAGCGGCGGCGTCGTAATGGACCGTCACAACGTGGGGAAGTGCGTCGTGAGTCCGGAGCGCACGCCCACGCGGGTACGTCAACGTTATTAATTTGTTTTCGACATAACTCCCGGGGTGGGTTTCCTCTCTCCGATTCCTGCCCCGCAAACTCGCAACACCAAACAAAAAAAGGTCGGTTTCTTCGGCCGCAAACTGCGGTCAGAGCCGGTGGGTTAGGGTTGGCTGTCCCGAGGCCCCCTGCGCACACCGGCGGGAGTCCGGCCACGTGGCTCAAAGGCAACAAACAACCACAAAAAAATAAATAAACAATCCCGAATGGGGGCACTCGCAGAGGTTTTTATTCATGTCCTCCAGAGCCCGGGTTGATTTATGACCGTGAAAATTAAACTTCCTCTCACTAGTCTTCATCACAGAAAACATTTTTCAACATTTTTTTTTTTGCGCTCGACGGCGTTCCGGGAATAGAAAGTAACAAAACAAACAAAAAAAAACAAAAAATGGCCGGTTGCTTTAGTCTTTAACCTCTCAATCAATAGCAATTAGCAGAGCTTACATTTTCTCTCTCGGTTACCGGGGAGTTCGGAACATGTGGCCTCTTAACTCTGGGCATGTGCAGGAGTGGAGTTTGTGTTTGGGCATCCCCCCCACACACACCCCCACACAGCCCCCCCCCTCCTCCACTCTCCCCTCTGCACATCCAGATGGAGTGTATATCAAAGGAACTCATGTAGAACCACAAAAATAAGGAGGGAAAATACATTCCTGGTCTGCAATGAGGTGAACTCCGCCGAGCCCTGCTCGAAGAAAGAAAAAAAAAAAAAAAAAAAAAAACTCGATACGGTTTTCATCCCCCTTGTGTTTTGATTAAAAAGTTGTTTATTCAATGCAAGGCCACGTTCGGTGACTCCTAGACCTCGTGTTTCAAACCTTGCAGTTGCATTTTGACTCTTTTTTTTGGGGCTTCGTTACAAATGACAGACATTTACTCCGTCTCAGGTTGTTTTTTTTTGTTTCCCCGCGTTCTGTCCTTTTTTATTGTAATTTTTTTTTTAAGTCGTTCCACGGGGAGATGACGGGTCCTCTCGAGCGGTTTATTTTCCCTCGTTGATTAGCTCGACGGCTCGATGCCGAAAGGGTCCGACGGACCCGAACGCGCCGGCTGAGCCCGAAGAGCGCGAACGACGGCGGTGCCGAACACACACACAAAACTACACAAGATTCTCAAGCCTGCCGTTAATTATGTTGTTGTTGGGTTTTTTTTTTTTTTTTTCGCGACACCGTGTAACTAAGCGGCGGTGACATTGAGGTAAAAGTACCGAGCGTGTTCATATTTATTTCATCGTCAGGTTCTTTACACCAACGCAAAATCGCTTAAGTAGCGTCTGCTCGCTGCTCGAGCGGCTCCACGGTTGCCGAAGTCTCAAGAGGATTCATTTTCCGTCGAGGTACGAAAGGAAAGAAAGTATTTTATTAGTCTTGTGGACCTTTTCGTAACGGCGCACAAAAAGGTTTTTCTACCTTTTCAAGTTGTATTATTGTAACCAGTCTGTAAAAGCTCCACGACCGTGGCCGATGAATTATGAATTGGCGAAACGCCAGGACGAATGTGAGATCTGGAAGAAAAAAAAAACACTACAAATTGAAATCGGGAGATTGATTGATTGATTGATTGACTGATTGATTGATCGATCGATCGACAGCCAAAACACAGCGGCAGTGGCGTTATCGAGCCGGTTCTCAAAATCCGTTCACTGGAAACTCCGTTCGACGGCGCGCCGATCGGCGTCAGCGGTCGGTTGCGCTGACGTTGCATATTTTCCCAAGTGCAGTTGGACGGCGGCGGTTAGAGTCCCTGCCGGGTTTTAAAGTCCGCGCCGGTGGGTTAAAGCTGCTCCGGCGGCTTCGAAAGTGACCCGAGGTCGAAGTCCGGTGGGACGCGTTCGCAGTAAATTTGGGCCACCTTTCGAAAAAAAAAATTAAAAAACGTCGGCGGGCTTCCTTTTTGATGGCGGGTAGGTGCCGGTGCCGCCGAATCAACGGTTCAATGCCACCCAAACACAAGCGTCACCCGTTCTGCCGGCTTTAATGCTCACGCACCCGTTTGATTTGCTGATTTGACGGGAATTTGGTCCCCCCCAAAAAATTGTGCTGACTCTGGCTGGAAACTTGAGCGCCGCCTCTCATGTTGTCACCTTGCGGGCGTCTTCGGCAGAGGAAGTTATCTTCACCACCGTCCGTCCCCCCCCCCCCCCCCCGGTGTTTTGTCTGCGATTCCTTCCTCGTGGCGACGACCGCATTCATTACCGCTCGCGTTCTCGGCCCCGCTTCGGCGTCCGAAAGTTCGGCGGACGGCTTAAATCGGACCCGCCGCGGCGAGCGTCTTTTTGAACGGCGGAGCGTGTCTTCGCTGTGGCCTTTTTTTTTTTTTTTTTTTTTCTCGGGGTGGCGGCGGGGAGGGGGGGGGGGGCGGTGCTAGCATGGCAGGGCAGCGGTGGAAATAAAAAAAAAAAAAAAAAACAAGGTGGTGGCGATAATGCAGAACGGATGCCCGGTCTGCCGCCGCGGGGACTGTTTTTTGCTCTCCGGGGCAACTGATGAGCCCCAGATGGACGGCCAGCTGCTTCGGGTTTTCTGAGCCCGAAGGGAGGTGGTCGTCACCGAGGAGGAGGGGGGTGGGGGGAGAGAGCGGGGGATGCAGGTCAAGGGGGGGGGGGCACCTCTGCGTGAAGGTGTAAGACTCGAGGCTGTATTTTCATATTCACGCCCCCCCCCCACCCCCCGCCCTCGGTACCACTAGCTTTTCCACCAGGGTGGGGCGGGGGGGGGGTTATATTGTTAGCCAGAAGGGCTCTCAAGGCGCTCGGGATCACTAGACCTTGATAAGCGAAGTCAAAATATCCATCTGCCATATTTGTCCACCGCCCACCTCCCCTACCAGAGGAGTAATTAAAAGGCCACCTGATATCCAGCATGGGTCTGGCTCTCGAACCCAGTAACACACTAACACCACGCGCACGCGCGCGCACGCGCACACCAGACCGCGGCTGTTCGCGGTAGCCGAGCGAAAAGAAGTCAAACCTCGCTGATCCTCCCGTCCGGTCCGCGGAGGCGAGCTCTTTCCTTTTCGGCGGCCGACGATTGAGGACGATCATCTGGGGGCAGAGCTGCTTGTCAATCATTAACGCTCATTAATTTGGATGATTGCCCCCCCCCTCACCCCTCCTCCCACCTCCCCCTCAACCAGCCAGGAGTTCATCTTATTAGACGTCCTGTCCTGCTGCCTTTTTTTTTTCTTTCTTTCTTTCTTTTTTTTTTTTTAACCTCTCATCATTTCTATCGAGACGATTCGCCCTGCAGAAAAGAAAAAGAAAAAGAACTCGGTGTACGGTTTCGCGGATCGTTTATTCGTCATCCGTGCAACCGCAGTTCCACAGCTGCGTACACTGCGGATTTTCTGCCCGACCGAGAGAGGCGGCGAAAACAAACGGGGCAAGCTGAGAGGAAGCAAATGGGAGTCGTCCAAAAAAAAAAAAAAAAGCCCGAAGACGTCCCGAAAGTGGACGACGCGGTCACCCTCCCCGCTCCCCCGCCACCCGCCCCCCCCCCCCCGCCCCGTCTCCGTGCCTCGTTTCCCAATCGACCCGCCCGCTGACCGCGTCCCAATCAAGACCCGCGGAAGAAAGCGGACATCGAGCCCCCCCCCCCCCCCCGTTCGCGACGCACCATTTCCCCGCGAACACATCGAAAGTAAATCAAATAAAAAAAAAAAAAAAAAAAAAAAAACGAACCGTCTCTTGGAGGACTCGCCCGGCGCGCTAACCTCAAACCCGCGGGCTAATTACGTTTATTCGACTTTTTTTTTTTTTGTATTTATTTTTTTTATTCACCCCCTCCCCCCCCTCCCTCTCTCACACCCCTCCCCGTCCTCCATCGAGATGCAAATTCTCACGATTTTGGTGAACGTCAATAACATCTGGCAGGGCTTCCCGAGCACGAGAGAGCTCGGGATGTCTCGAGGCCACGCCATTCACAGCTAAGCCCCTATGAATAAAGATTTGTGGCACGGAGAGCCGCTTCCTCTCCTTCTTTTTTTTTTTTCTTCCCCTCTCGCACTTCAGCACTAATTAAGACGGGAGTTCAGAATAAAAAATTAAAAAAATTAAAAATTAAAAAAAATAAAATCAGACCCGGATGCTCGGACGGGCGGCCGCCCCGGGTCGGTTCAAGGCGACGGGAATTCGACCCGGATCCGGAGCGCCGCCTGCTTCACGGCCTGCTTCAGTAAAGACGGTAAAACGAGGCTTTCCGCTGAACCGGAGCGTCCGCTGACCGCCCCGGAGGAGCTCGCATTAATTCCGCGTTTGCCCACACACGCTCGTTTTTTTTTTCTTTTTTCTCAGACGTGTGAATCGCATCCGTCGAATTCGCCTGCCTCCTCCCTCCTTCCCCCCCCCCGACCCCCCCGAACGCATCTCGTCTCCGCTCGGATCTCGAGTCGACTCGTTAACTTGCTCCAGACGTCGGACATCTTTTCTTGACACACACACACACACACACACACACACAGCCATCAAAGATACGGCAAAATTCGCTGACAACAGACGATGATAAAAGCAGAAGAAAAAAAAAAAAAAAAACGTCTCTCATCTGGAAACCATCCCCGACGCTGTCCCGGGCCTCCAGCCGCCGCCGCCGCTCCCACGCGTTTGTCGGCCCAAGCATCGATTACACGCGTTCTGCCTCGCTCTGTTTGGAAATGAACGGATGCCAAGATTCCCGTTTTACATTCTTCCCCTTGAACGTCTCGATCGGCTTCCGACGCGACAACAGCGGGAGAGGACTCGGGACTCGTTGGACTAGTGCGTGTTCTTTTTCTAGAGTTTTTGCCTGACCGTCCGATACCCGGCGGTGAAGGGGAGGAGGGAGGGGGAGGGGGGAGGAAGGCAGGGGGGGGAGGAGAGTCGGATTCCTTTCGGGTGTCTTCTTCGGCCTGCGGTTTTCAGAGATGATTTCCAGTCTCTATAAACTGAAACCTAAAAAAAAAAAAAAAAAAAAAAAAACGTCGGCTGATAGCTGTTCCGCCCCGGAGGTCCACGGCACCGAGACGGCTTGGACTAAAAACGATGCTTATGTGGGAATTGTTGAATTGTTTGAATTGTTTGAATTGTTGAATTTCTCTGTATAACGTTGTAAAGTCTTGCTGTCGGGACTTTAACGCGTTAAGTGCCATGAAATAACCTAAGTTGTGATTTGGCGCTGTATAAATAAAGTGAAAATTGAATTGATGCGGCGTGTCCTGTTGTGTCCTCTTTTTTTTGGGGGGGGGCGTCAAATTTGGATGCGGGAGAATTTTTTTTTTTTTTTTTTTTTTACAATATTTGTGCCATCTGACTCATCGTTACGATTCTGCTATTCTCCAATTTACCTTTTCTTATTGGACGAAGGTCAAAATTGTTACGACTTGATTATGTTCCAAAATGGTGTTCAATTGATCCGCTGAGCCTAAAGTTCAATTGAGGGATATTGTCATCCTCCGGCAGATCAAGTTTTTCCTATTCTTTTTCGTCTAATTGTCATTTTCCTTGAAATAAACAGCTGACGTGGCTAAATTGACGAGCCGGCGTCGCTCGACCGGCGCGAGGGGGGGGGGGGGGGGGGGAAGGAGGGCCCAACAAACGTCGGTGCGGAACCGCTTTTGTTCAGACCGACGGCCGAACGGCGGAGGGGGGGCGGTGAGGGTGGGTGGGGGGGGGAGGAGGAAAAAAATAAAAACTCAACCGGCATTTTCGCGTGACATTTAGCCTGGAATTAACTCGACGCATTAACGCCGCGGCTCACAAAATGAACTCGCCTTCGATCAAGCGCTCCGACGGCCATATTGCAGGGTGCCGAGATAAGGTCAACTGTCACGGAGGAATGTTTGCCGAATCGAAATTGATGCATAACAAGATGGCGAGCAGGTTTTGAAGGTGGGCTTTCTCCTGACCTTTACTTTACACAACTCAATAAGGTTCACCTCGTGTGTGTGTGTGTGTGTGTGTGTGTGTGTGTGTGTGTGTGTGTGT
Source organism: Brachyistius frenatus (assembly GCF_029030835.1). Classification (NCBI taxonomy): domain Eukaryota; kingdom Metazoa; phylum Chordata; class Actinopteri; family Embiotocidae; genus Brachyistius; species Brachyistius frenatus. The sequence continues at coordinate 330,440 of NW_027210822.1, read as the reverse complement.
GTGTGTGTGCGCGCGCTCGCTCCATTCTGCCAAATTGAGAGGGCCCCCCCCCCCCCCCCCCTCGGTTACCATATGGCGCAGAGGCTTTCATCCGCACTGTTTCCCTCATGTATTTATTATTTTGTTCCAGGGTGGAGGCACGAATCTTCCCCACCTGCACCCCTTGTGTTACTATTTTTTTCTTTTCTTTTTCAAACGATAGCTTTAATTTGTTCTCGCAGATCTCAATCTTGTTTTTTTTTCTTCCCCCGGCTTCTTTCTTTGGATTATAGCAGGTGGAGGCAGATGAAACGGTGACGCCGAGCGGGTCTCGATGTTGTTAGAGGAAACGTTTGAACCGCTGAGCTCGTTTGCCAATTAGCAGGATACGACAAACCCTGGCAGGTGTGCGTGTTCAAGGCGGCGCGTGCGGAGGTGTGGATGGGTGTTTTATTTATTTTTTGGGGTATTTTTTTTTTTTTTTTTATAAGTGGAGACTTCAGAAAAAGCTCAGCACTGTTTATTTTTTATTTTATTTTTTTACTTGTTAATATAGATTCTCCTTACGATTTATAGGAGAAAGGAATTTTTACTATATCCTTATGGATCAAAACCAGCAGCGAGTCCCTCCAAGAAGTCACCATCTTGTCGTTGCAATAATTACCACAAATTCAAGCAATCGCTGCCGTATTTGCGGAAGCTTTTGCAATTTTTCAAAATCCTCAAAGGAATCCTCAAAGGAAGTGACTCTTTATCAAGTAGCTGTTCAAAAAAAAAAATATATATATATATATATATATATATATTCTTACTCAACTTGCAATTTTTTCTTATTTTCTGAATTTTACTGCAAAAACCACTTAAAACTGCAAATTATAAAAGTGGCAAAAGTAAAAGTGCACACTTTCCATTTAATGCTCGCAGTCAGCGTCTTACCATTTCATAGGGTATTTCATAGATTCATATTTATATTTATATCATCCAATTTATGTCCCGGCGGTTACTTTATTCTGTCGGTTCGTTTATTCTACAGTAATATATTCTGTAAAATCATCATATCTTGGTCGCGTTTCTGTTCCGTAAGAAAATCAATTCATTTCCCAGCGAGTCTAAGCGTTTGTTTATGTGTGTTTTACTTTGCTGAAAAAAGTAGGAGAATTTTCCCAGCCCGCGAAGGAACATCGAATCGTTCGGTTTATCGAAACAATTCCAATCTGAAACGACTAAATTTGGAGGTTGAATGGTTTCCGCCGAGCACAACCAACATGAAAAACTGTCATCTCGGCCTTTAAGGAAAAACCTTCCTGTCCGCAACTTTAACCGTCAGTAGGTCAGAGTTGGACCTTTTTACCTTCTGGACCGGCATTTTATTTATTTATTTATTTTTTTGTATTTTTTTTTTTGCGATCACCGACAGATCCGACAAATCAGTGCAGCCCGGGAATGCGCACTAGTCGCATTTCGCGCACTCTCGTGTCACTCCATTACTAATCCTGAGCTCCTTGTGGCTCCTCCGTGAATATTTGTTCGGCATTGGTAAAATGGGAGCAATCCTCCAGAGGTGAAGAAAGCCTGACACGGGTGTGATTGCCAAATGACAAACTTTTGATGGCTCAGAGAAAAATGAAATTACCTCACTGACATCTTGAGAGATTACTACCCCCCTCCCCCCACCCCCCCACCTCCTCCACACACACCCACACACACAGAGGGACCCTCCGTGTCCGTCACAGTCCAACATGGAGACACAGGAGAGCCAACAGGAAATACAAAATAAAAATATATTGAACCTAATATCGGAATGAGAGCTCAGGCTGTGTTTTTCCACCTCTGAGCCCGAATGGATGCCGGGACATCAATTTTCATGATGTCGGGAACTTGGAGGAGGGGGGGGGGATACTCTTTATGCAACTTTCGAGCGGAGGCCTAAAAAAAATAGGTGCGTTTTTTAAAAGGTTAAAGTTATCGGAGCTGTTTCTGACTGAAATTAATTTTTTTTTAAATTGTAAACACAATAAGATAAAGTAACATGAAAACGTCATCAACCCCCCCCCCTCTCTGGTTACATCTTTATATAACTCTTACATAACGCTGACATTGGCGCTGCTTCGGTTTCAACTGTTCGCTCCTTGTTTTGGAGTAATTACATCGTTTTCTTATCATGTTTTCTCTGTCATTTTTCTGGGAAAACACAAATTGTTATTGATGCTGCCAGAGGTGGAACACACATTACTTCCAGTTAACAAGATAATGTTTCCCCTGAGTCACACTGTAAATGGGCATTTTAGAAGAGCAATTTAAAACCAATGATAAACTATATGTGCTGAATCATCGCCCAGCTGTGATAACCATAGAGATTTTTTTTTTTTTTTGCTTTTGCTTTAAGCTACGTTTGATTTCCTTCCTGTTTCTCAGGGCGTTTCTTGAGTTAGAGATTACTTTAGCAAACATGATGTTCCCAAGATGGGAGAATACACCTCCATGTTTAAAAAAAAAATATATATATATATATACTGTATATATAAAATAAAAGAGGCAGCAGGAAGTGAGGATGAATAATTCTTGTACTTTAACACACTATCAGGGAAGCTAGCGCAGTTAATACATTTTTAAAAGAAAGCTCAAAACATTTCTCTTTACTTTAGCCTTTAACTAGTTACTCTTCAAGCTCTCTTGCACTTTGAACTACCGCACCTTTAAAAGGCATATTGCTTATTTTATCCGTGTTTAATTTTATGCATTTTATCGATTCTTATGCATCAAAAAAACATTTTCTTCCTCTCTCTCTCTTTGGAAAACTGGGTCAGTTTAAATGTTACCTCATGTTTAAATGTACGTTAAACTATTAAGAGATTTTAAGATTTTTCATTCATATCTGCATTTGGTTTCCCGCCCGTGACATTATGTTTGCAGTCACGTTGTCTCTTACCTGCTCCACGTGTACTGGGTGACAGTTCATTGGTCCATACAGGTCATGTGACCACTGACCAACACGTATGTTATTTGTAGCTGCACTGATGAAGACCTTTAGAAGCTGAAACGTGTCGCCGCGAGTTTTTTTTAATTATTATTATGATTGAACAGCCGTGACTGATTAAAAGGTTTTTAATTAATCACCCTTTGGAGTGCCTTCGGATTTCTTCAATTTCCTTTTTTTATCTGTTTTTACGTCGAACACATGCGTGTAACTCTCACGCTGCGAAGCACTTTGAGCTGCATTTGTTGTATGAAAAGTGCTGTACAAATAAAGTTTATCATTATTATTATTATCATTATTATTATTTTCTGCATCCCCAGTTTAACACGAGCCGGTGGCGACATCACTCAGGTTATCATGTCAGACTTTAGAAACGTATTAAAAGGAAGATGCGAAGCGTTCTGCATCTGTCCGTCAGCAGAACGGAGGGGCGGACAGGACCGAGCTCGCTGACAGCTCCGATTTACTGGATAATAAAAAATAAAAAAATAAAACAGTTTGCATGCAAGGATCAGCAGGAAGAAGTCAGCAGTGCTTTTTTTTTTTATTTTTTATATGGATTCATTGATTTTTTTTTTTTAAAGCTCTCCGTAACACCGGGAAGCCTCATCGATCGTCACGGGTTTTACTGAAAGAGCTCACGACTTCTAAACAGGCGGGAAGGACGCCAGCAACCGCAACACCTGCGGATATTTATTTTTTCGTCATCGGCCTACGAGACGAGGCAGCCGTTCATTGACCCCGAGCGACCCCGACCAGCGGGCCTTCTTCAGTCGCTCACGTCGACCGGGCTGGCGGGCGGGGGTGCTAACACAAGTCGCTGGCCTCCTTAGGCCGCAACGTTCCCAGGCTGGTAAATAACATCTCCAGGCTCGCAACTAGCATTGTTTTGCGAGAAAGGTTGGGGTTAACTGGGGGAGTCTGTAAAAATTGGACAAAAGTTAAAACTGCCAGACTTACTCAGCCCGTGCACGTATACATGCATTGCGGACGTGTGCAGCGCTCCCTCTCACTGCTGCAGGCAGGTACCTGTGTTAAAAAAAAAAAAAATAAAAAAATCATCTTCTTGGGTTCAGCAGGTATTGAAATGATTTGATTTTAGGAGGCATGAAATATTTGCATTTCAACCCTGCCTGAACACGGACCTTGACTTAATGTATTCAGTCCCTACTGATGTGGAGGGAAAAGCGGCGTCTCCAAACTCGGGATATTGAGCGGTTTCACACCAAAGACGAGTCAAATACAAAAGAGAACCACAGGACCCCCCCCCAAACCTCTCTCTCTCTCTCTCTCTCTCTCTCTCTCTCGGTCCCGTTGAATGACAGTGTGACAAAGCGACCCTGAGCGTTTGTCTGAGAGGTGACGGGGAAGTCAGGGCCGTGACAAGTCTCTGCCCGGCTGAGGGGGTGGGGTGGTGGTGGTGGTGGTGGTGGTGGTGAGGGGGGGGGGGGGGACGATGACAAAGCCGGTGACAGTACCACCGGCGGACTGCGAGACGGAATACAATGTGCAAAAAAATATAAATCATTATTCTCCCCGCTCGAATGCAGGCGTGCTGCTGCTTTTTTTTTTTTTTTTTTTTTTCCCAGCCTCCACCTGCAGCTGTAAATCAGGTATGAGAATACCTTCGCTGTTCAAAACGGCCGACTCGCAATCTATTTCTGATTAGTCGGAAGATTCGGATCTCAAGTGAGGCCGGAGAATTGCAATGAATGAGACGTTGTTTTTTTCCCCTCTCCCTTAATTGCTCCGCTGATTAAAAAGCTTTTTAACAAGATCATCCGGGGTGGCATTAACTGTCACCGACAAGACATTACAGCCGGGTGTGAAGCGCCCGTGGGGGCCCGGCTTTAATAAATGTTAGCTTGTCATGGCGACAAAGAGTGATAAAGATTAGAAACCCTCCTTTCCTCACTGTCTCTCAGCGCAGTTGGAGTACCTCCACCGCCTCCCGACGGCGGCACACTGCAAACTGACGGGCCAGAACCACGACCAGGACTGCAATGGGAGCTCTCCGGGCTGCTGCTCCTCATTCGAGGTGACGACGGCAACTTAAAGTTCATTTATGGACCGAAATAAAACGCGGCATGTCTCGTTTTTTTAAACGAGCGACACCGAGATCGGAAAAACAACCACTTCGTGACAGTAGACCCCTCCGTTGGCGGTCAGATACAAATTTGTATTCCAAATTACCATACGTGTAGCGCTGCTGATTAAAAACCTTAACATCTCGTTTTTGCTCCGCTACAGTTTGCCCCGTCCAAAGTTGCTGCAAAATATTTTATTCTGAAAACATTTGGAGGGTTATTATATCGTTTGACTCCATTAAATACGCAGTACTGACTGTTTGTGGTTACACAACAATGTGTGGAAAATCCGATGTTGGACAACATGTGGTCAGAAGTGGGCTTTGTTTGACCCGGAACCGACTTTTAGGAGAACAAAATCATTATTTTCAGCGTGTGTTTCAGGTATTTTTTGAGGACTATTGGCAAAGTCTGTCTGGCTTTAATAGACTCTCTCGTTGATCAATGCTTTTCACATCGCTTTGACATGCATTTCAAGTTTCAGCAGGGACCTGCTGACAGCGGATCGAGCTGCAGATTGATGGCTTTTGATGGGGGAAAAAAACCGCATCACTTTATTCTACATATCACGTTTCGGAGAAGAAAAAAAAAAACTCAAACGGGGCTCCAGAGTGTCTTTACCCACAATCCCCTGTAGTTGATAATCATTAATATATATTCAGTCCTTTGTTTTTTTTTTGCCTTCGTACACTGCAGGCGTCTCTGGTTTCAGCCTGAACGCAAGACATCTGGCATCTAGTGTCTGGTGTGTTTTGATGTTAATAATGTTAATGTTGCTAATCTCCAATTAAACAGTGAATCTGCGTTCTAATCTACTGCAGCACGCAGACAGCAGGACTCCTGTGATAGCATGAATTATGTGAGAAGAGATGGAAGATGTGGCAGTAGCCAGCGTTCAAGAGCCCTAAAGTGGCATAACATTGAGGGGCCACTCGGGGCTGGCTCCATAGGCTCCAATTAAAAGAAGCAGAAGCTTTTCTAGGGGTGCACTCAGGTTTCAGTTACACAGGTGGGCGGGGCTAACTGTCCTCAGAGTCTTGGCTGTGACTGCATATAAAAGCGTTCGTAGCTTCCAGGTCTGAAAAGTTAGGCCGATGCGGAAGTGTCTTCAGCTGCAATACCGCCGAGTGCCACTAGAGGTTCCACAAAGCCTCCCATTCAACTTCTCATAAATTTGAAAGTCGATAAAAAAATAAAATGTCGCCAGTTATCTCGGTGTTGCTAGCAAAAGTCGGTCCTTCTTATTCGTTTTCTGGAGGTCCATCTGAAAATAATCCCTCATTCATTACAAAATATGCTTCAAAAAGATGTGTTTTTTTGATTGACAGGGCCCGTGGTGCAGTCAGGTTACAGCTATCGGTCGGCGGGACATGGTATCGTCGGGTTTCCTATCAGATCAGTCAGATCAACCGCTCGCTCCTCCGCCTCAGCTCGTCCAAATATGGTCACTTCCTGCTCCGAACTAGCAAGATGGCGATGGTCAATATTCAAACTCGGGGCTTCATAACAGCCGTTCACAAACCGACTGGTGACGTCACTGTTGGTTGCAGCTTCGTGGTCATCCTTAAGACTGTTCAACTCAAACTTTTTTTACCGGTTTGGGTATTTTATATTGAATAAAGATGGATCTTTATGTTGTTGTATCATATCAGTGAGGTTCTAAAACATAAATCAAAGAGTTGTCTTTCAGCAGTACAATAATCAGCACCATTATGTGCTGCTTTACGATGCTGCTTTTTTAGTATCGTAAACCATTGAGAATAGTTTTCCTTGGCATTTCTTAAGTCTGTTCATTTATAATCACAAAGCAGGTGTTGTTCCTTCTGTTTCGCCTTCCCACCTTCGTCCCAACTCATTTCAACAGCAGAAAAAAAAGAAAAACAAAAGAAAAGCATTTATCAGAAATAAACCCAGCAGGGATCGATTCAAACTTTGTAGTCACGCCCGTGCCCATGTTTTTTAAAAAAAAAATTTAGTCCCTCCTGAGTGTTTTTTTCTTTTCAGATCGCAGGCAAAGAGCATCTCAATATTTCAGCGGTAAATAAAGGGCTCCGGCAGGACCCAGCAGAGACCTTTATTCACGCGCAGGTCAGAATCGTCTGAGAAAGTCAGCGCCCGTATTCCTCACCTGCACCACAAAAGCTGCAGCGGCTCTCAGAACAAAAAGCCGACCCCCCCCCCTCTTCTCTATTACAAATAAAGGCATAGAGTGGCAATAAAATCACCGGGCGGGCCGAGATCCTCTGTACAGACAACAACAACAAAAAAAGAGGAGAGTGCTGTTTGCTGCTTTCAGGGTCAGTGTTGCTTCTTATTTTCTCCTCTTTCTTTTTTTTTTTCCAGCATGCCAGAGTGTTATTCAGATTGTTTATAGTCGTGAATACAGCGGAGAACTGATCTCAACTGAGTTTCCAAGAAGAAAAACAATCACCTAGTGTGTGCTGTTGCCATGGTGTTTATAGTCCTGCAGAAATTTGCTTTACTTTGTTTATTTGCCTGCGTAATTACACCTCTGCTACATATCCTACCTCCCTGGAAAGGTTTTCTTCAGGTCTTGTTTTTTTGTTTTTTCTTCTTCTTGATAAATAAAGATTGGAGACACATGAAACTGGCTTTAATGAAATGTCAAGTATATAGCTTCCCCCCCCCCCCACGGTGTTATATTGTGATAGCCTGGGGTCAGAATCTGATTTTTATTATTATATTACCTGCAGTTTTCATATTTCTCTTTCAGCCTCGATTCCCTGTGATGTATTCGGCTGGAGCGGAGGGAGCTCGCTGGATTTCAGTGTTGGGAGGCCGTCGCAGCAATCGTTATAAGGGGGGATAGCTTGGGAGTTTTATTCATTTGAACTTTTATTTTACGTCCAGGGACGGAAGCCATTTTATGAATCTCTTTAAATCTGCCAGACTCTTTTGACAAAAACATTCATTTTACCTCGCAGAATATGGAAGTCGCTTCGATGGGTGCAACCAAGAGCGATGTCACCTATTTGTTTTGTGAACTGCCGCTTTGAAGCCTCGAGTTCGGCATTAATGCTGAAAAAAACAAAACATGGAGGGCATCTGGAAGTCACAGAGGCTGACAATTTAGTAAACTAAAGTAACGTAGGGGTAGGAGGATAACGTAATAAAGGAAAATCACAGAGGGAAAAGATGAGGCCGTTGGGAAGATTAATATTTTCCTTCGATGTAGGCTGTTGTCCAAGTTATCAAGAAAAACCCTACCTAACTAAAATTAGTATATTCGATTAACATCCAACCAAACATGAAATTCCACGACCTCTGACCTTTCTGTAAACGTCAGCAAACGTCGTCACAACTCGTGAACTCGAGGCTTTTAGAAAATCTCAAGTTACCACACGAGGGCGGCGGCGTTCATACGGACTCTTCTGCCGTACGCTTAGGTAAACACGACCTCATTTCAAGTAACGTACCGTGTCATTTAACGATAATCAATCCGGAAATTGCTTGAAAAAAAAAACATACCGATTGACCAAATATCATTTTGGGATGATTAAATGTAAATTCTGTCCCGTGCTATTTTTTTTTTTTTTTTTTTAATTTAAAGGCGTATTTTCTTAACGTTCACACGTTAGCTCGCTTAGCACCTTCATTAAACAACAGTTAAACTCATGCAGTGATTTGTATTTATTAAATTGAAAATGCGTTTCTGAATAAAGTTTTGTGTTCCTTTTTACAGCGTCAAAGTTGATATTTTTAGTGTTAGCTCTTGCGAGCCGTGCTGTTAGCATTATGCTACGGGCGGATTGGCGTCCCGCCTTTCCAGTGGCCTATTTGCACTCGGCCAAATTAAATTTGGGGGAAAACACATTTTCTCTTCGTTAAATTATGGAATAGAAATGGAGTTCATATTTGTAAATCAAGTTTTGCGTTTCATTTTGAATTCATGTGACCCGGGAAAAAGTTCACGGGGCCCAATTTAAAGTGGAGAGTACAGTCAAAGTGGAGCTGATACATACTGCGTGTGTGTGTGTGTGTGTGTGTGTGTGTGTGTGTGTGTGTGTGTGTGTGTGTGTGTGTGTGTGTGTGTGTGTGTGTGTGTGTGTGCGCGCATGTAAATAAAGACTGACATCAGCAGGAGAAGTAATCACACTACCTGTCACCCATCTCTTATATCGCTTACAGGAAAACGAATACCTCGGGCATCGCATCGGACGGCCTCGTTACTAAATCAAAACCCGCAAATAGTTTTTTTTGTTGCTGTTGTTGTTTTTATTGGCAACAATTAAAGGACACTCCTCCGCCAAGCCATTCAAAGCCTCATAAACCCGACGGTAACACGATTAGCAAACAGCAACTAATTCATCCTCACCTGCTGCCGAGAGCCTCCTCGCTCTGCTGAGTCAGACGAGGAGGCCGGCTCCATATTTCACCGGCGCTACATGGAGAGCGAGTGGCGTAGCGAGCTAATCTGTCCCGCTCCCGTTGGAAAACGATGCAGGACATAACTCACTCCGACGGCGTCCCGGCTCCTCGGGATTGACTAATGGCTTTTTCCTTGAATGCTGAATCAAAGGAAACAATCTGTGGGCCGCGTTTTTGCGCTCCGGTTGGCCCTTCGCCAGCCACACCGGGGCCAATTTGATTTTCTCGACTCCTATTCTTCTCTCGTGTTGATTTGTGGCGTATTTCATCCCCAGCTGTTGACTTGACTTGGCGGAGACGGATGCAGACGAACACACGCAAGCTCTAATATCATTAAATCAAGAGTTTCATTGATAGACACCGCCGCCGCCCCCCTCCCCGTCCTTCACGTTTCTGAGCCGATGCCGAGATTTCCGCGCCCCCGCTACCGACGGAGTCGTCGTTTTGCAGCCGAAAACGACCACCTGGCGAGGCGAGCAATTGAGCAGCAGATGTGAACTGGGACTCAACTCCCGATGTTAAGTCATGTTCATCCAAAAAAATACGCAATTATCCTCTCCACTATCTGCGTCCCCATTATCATAATTGTATTTGTTACTCTTCCCACTGTAATAACTTGGCACAGGTGCAGGAATGATTAACGTGCTGCAGGTTCAGGCGGACGGATGGAGCGACAACAACAAGGACTCGGTCTCAGAGTGAGTCTGGAGGACGGGGAGAGACTAAAGCAGTGACAAACGTCGCAGTGAATCAGGCGGGAGAGAAATTAAACAGGCCGGTGTTATTATAGCCGATCAGAAAGATGCCGTTACAGCTAAGAAACTCTCAATATATCAATATCAATATATAAGAAACGCTTCGCTGTAACAGCATCTTTCTGATAAATGATCTTCAGGCAGCTGAACGGACAGTCACTGGAGCTGTAAAACATTTTAGGGACCAAAACCGGAAGAGAAAAAAACGTTACAAAAAAAAAAAAAAAAACACGAAAGTAAATACAACAAACCTACAGAAACAAGTCGGATAGATTTTTTTTTGGGGGGGCCGAACGTTTTCACTGATGAACAGCAGCCGAGAACTGAGAAAAACACACAAGTGTCAAAGCAGCGTACTTCAATTCATTTCTCTGTTTTGATTCAAAAACATTTGGAAGTAAAGTTTTCATGTTTTTAGAAAAAACAACAAATTATTCAGAGTCAACTTTTATAATTAATCAGGTTCAACATGTGTGAACAATGTTATTTAAAAGAAGTGATAATTGCGTGTCACTTTTAGTTCTGTTTGTTTTGAGAGTTCACCTTTCAAAAAAAAATAAAAATAAAAAAATAAAAAATCCAGTTTTTGTGTAATTTTGTTGGTCTAAAAACACAGCTAAACTCAGGTTAACTAACAGAAAATAACGCCTCAAAATGTCCCAGTAGAACTCGGTGTTGACGGTCTGACCCCGAGGGATGATATTCAACGGTGCAAAACACCGCCAATGTCGAAGAGAACCCACGCGCTTGCTCCTGACCCGACGTCGTTTTGATCGTTTCTTACAACGGTCCCTAGTCATGTTCGCTTTCCAGTCACTTTAAATCTTTTTGTCGACCTGTGACTGGCATACAGAGTTAATTACAGTGAATTTGTGGTCAATAATCAGGTGAAAATCCAATTTATTCGATTTAACAGTGCCGAAATGAACCCATCAAGTCTCTCCCTTGCTGTAAGCGCGCCTCAACCTCCTTCATTTCTACGTCCTGAACGTCTGACAGATACAAAAACACACAATGTCGGGGACTTTTTGCAGTCTTGGGAAATCTCAGCGGTAGAAATTCCTGTTGATGTTTCCCACCGTCCCGCGGCAGCCCTAATCCTGGCTCAGCACAGCGCCGACTCCTCCCCCCACCACAGTAATACTGACACAAACAGGGCTTCTTTTTTTTTTCACCCGGAGCTTTAACGATGACTGACTGCAGGTGGCAACTTGCTGCGCCTCAGAGATGGCAATACATTTGACAGGATTTAGTAAGTGATCTAATAGTGGTGGACAGTGGCTGCCAGGTTTGGGAAGGGGGATTAGAATCAGTGGCCCCGCCTCCTTTTTTTTTTTTTTTGGATGGGGGCTGGCTGACCAATCAGGGAGGCTTCACTGTACTGGCCTGTTTCATTACATGGATTTATGGGTGGGCAGTCATGCTGACCTGGTCCCCCCCCCCCTCTGCTTCATGTGAATTTGTTCTTTCTCTGGGGGCGTTTGCTTGCCAACACACTTGTATGAATCACCGCTTGGCATTGAAACTCCGTGAACTGGATGTATGACTCTTAATATGATGCAAAAAATGAAATCAAAAAAGGTCTAAACGGCGGTGTATCAAGCCGAGAGAGGACAATAAAGAAACCTCATCCCTTGTGTCCGTCTTATCCTCCTGAAATTACCATGGAGATTTAGATGCGACCACATGCCAGCCGCGGTTACATAAAGGTTTTGAAGGCCTTTTGTATCCGCGGCTGCTGTCCTTTAACATCTATTGTGGCTTTTTGAGCTCTCTGTGTGAAACTTTGGTAATATACTGGGCTTTTTAGATTAGACTCAGAGATTTAACTTGCTTTGCAGCAGCTCGCTGAGAGTATTGACCTTCAGCTGATGTATACGTGAAATATTCTCCTTCCAGCAGAAGCCCGTCTTATTACACATTTCTGGCCTTCTTTTCGGTTTCAATTTGTGCTCGCTGTCCATCACACTGACTCCTCTCTTTTGTCCCATTGTCTTTCGCATCTACCTCTTTCAATGCCCCCCCTGCTAATAAAGAAGACAGGAGCTGGACAGGTACAGATTAATCCCCCCCCCCGTCCTCTAAACATTCAGAAACAAAACCCCTCGACTCCCCGTCTCGGTTTTTTTAGCGTGCTGCCAAGCCGGGATTACTCCCAGAAAGGAGAGGCCGGGCCCGGGGAGCTTTCTCAGGGGGAGAAGCCGCTACTGTCTGGCCTCAGTGTGCAAGAGAGAGAGGAGGGGGGGGGGGGGGGGGGGACAGCTTCTCCGGCGTTCCTCCTCCACGGGGGAAAGGCCACGGCCGGCCAGCTCGCAGCGGGACGGGGAGCCGTGTTTCCACGGGGGGGCGGGGCTGCTGGACGAGGAGGAGGCCAAAGCCGCTGCTTCAGGTTATGTGCAGGTCACCTCCGGGGGAAATAGCAGAAACCTCACTGTCAACGGACAACGCTTTGTCCAAAGGAATTACAATTATGTGAAAGTACTTTTTTTTTTCTTTTTTTTTTTTACCAAATCTAAGGCTGCCAGTATTACGTGATGAAACTGCTGACTGCCAGTGCAACATACTCACGGCATTGTTTTCCTGAAGCTTCATTAAAGGATAATTCTGGTTTATTTGATCCCCATTAAATGCGTCTACTGCGTCTCTTTGGGTCAATATAACTTTGGTCTCTTTGTTGTAGAGATTTTGGAAATCCGGGTGCCAACTTTGTTGTTCTGTGGTTGCAGAACGACCGACCGGCCAATAAAAAAAACCTCTGTTTTTTAAGCTAATGTCGCAGTGTTTTACTGTCGTTTGTTGTTATACTCGGCTTGTTTCACACACAAGAACGTGCAGCAGAGCACAAAGGTGCAAAAAGGATTACAAAGAGAGAACAGTTCTTTGCACTACTTTTGGAAATCCACCATTGTTCTTGCGAAACGCCGAGGTGCAAACACACCTGGCTCTTAAAAGGGAGACGACACTCCGATTGGTCAATCTCTTCTTACACCTGAAAAACCCTGAAGATGAACTCGGAGGCGAAGCACAACCTCTTTGAAACCACGTCCCTTACTTTGTACTCGGATTATCTGTTAAACCCTATACTCGCTTTAAACCGTGAACTTAGCTCGTTATAATGACCTTTAACTCCTCGCTCTAAACCGCAAATCAGGTACACTTTTACTCGGGTAGCTTCTGTTACTGGCTCTAAAAAGAACTCGTTTTTGTGGTGTATTAGTTGTAAATGCGTGCGAATGTGTAAAAAATGTTACTTTTAAACATGTACATTTGATTTATGAACAGCTGCTGCAGCTGGGCAGCAATTATTCTCCTCACACTGAAATGCATCTGCTAAAATAGTCAAGAGTATGAACACATATCGTCCTGCAACTGCTCAAACAGCTTTGGTTACACTTCTCACTCAGATCTGATTGCTGCACAGCATGAGAAACACATCATGTAAATTACATAATATAATAAAACTTCTGTATTATAATATTAATGGGATCATCTCAGGTTAGATTTGTCGAGCTGAATGTAATTGTCTCTCCTGCAGATCGGTGTTCCTGTGAGTAGAGAACACATGGTGGTGCTGCTGAGAGCTGTCAAATGATCCTCCTCCTCCTCCTCCTCCCGGGTGAATCACTTCAACATGTAGATATCCCCTCAGAGTGCCGTTATATCCCCGGACTCAGAGTGTTGGTATATATAATATGTGCGCTCTCTGGAGGGTATTTCTTCGTCGGCACCGAGAAAAGATCTCTTTATCTTTTATTAAGATATCACAGTAGGAAGAAATCCCAGAGAAAATGTCCGGGAAAAGGTCAAGTGCCTCGGAGGGACGGAAAAAGAAGAAGAGGAAGAGGAAGACAATTCTTCATCCATGATTGATGATGATCCGCCTGCAGAGCGCCGCGGCTCACTGTGTGGAACAGGCACAGGGAGGTCACACATGCATGAGGATGAGTGTGAACAACTCTCCTTCACTGGCACAATGTCTCACGCACGCACACGCGCACGCACACACACACGCGCACGCACGCACACACACACCTCGCCACACAAGAACTCACAGAAATGGGCTTTACACCTCGGAAGCCGAAGGGAGCGGACGGCAGGCAAACTGTGAGCGGATATAAACATTAAGTACACGCGGTGTGACAGAAGACGAACAGCCAGAGGGTCAAAACTTATGTAATTAAGAACATCAGGGCAATAAAACGCTAATTCCAGGAGGATATTCTTGCATGAAGACAGGATTTCTGCTTGCCCGGGTCAGAATGAAATCGGTGCTTTTTGCGGCGGCAGCAGAGATTCGGGTGAGTCGAGGTTAGCTCTAAAGGATGGTGGGTTCAAGGTTAGAGAATGCTTCTTTTTTTTTTTTTTTTTTTTTCCTCCGACCTGCACACAGTTGCAGGATTTCAGACACATCAGCACAAGAAGTCGGGTCGTCAGCACGTGCAGCAAAAAGCACTGAAGCCGAGCAAAGAAAAGAACGAATGCTACAGCAGCATGAAGTGAACGATATTTCTGTATTAGACAGGCTGTTATGAAATCTTTGCAGTTTCAGTGTACGGTGATTTACGATATCCTTTTTTAAAGTCATTTTTATCTATTTTGAGCGTTATTGTTCTTGTGAGGTATTAGCAGCAGAGTTCCTACTGTAGTCTCTCAGAGGATAACTGGGCTGACCTGAGCTCTGCTGCTCCTGCTCAAACAGTGACTTCAATGTCAGGGCCATGCTTTATTGATTTGAACCAACCAACCAACCAAACAACGAAAGTACCAACCAACCAACCAACCAACCAACGAAAGAACCAACCAACCACAACAAATTGTCACATATTTGGAATGTGATGTGTGAATATAATAACTGCCGTCACCCGTGCCATTTTTAATCCTCAGTTTGGCATTTCGCCCACGGCCATCTTCATATTTTGGAGCCAGAAGTGACCAAATTTGGGCGATTTGGGGAAGAGCCGTTGGTGAATACGACTGATTGGGAATCCAAGGACCCTTCGTCCCGCCCACCGATGGCAGAAACCTGACCGCATGACAGGCCTGTCGATCAAACAGACACGGCCCCAAAGAAAATGCTTT
Source organism: Brachyistius frenatus (assembly GCF_029030835.1). NCBI lineage: Eukaryota > Metazoa > Chordata > Actinopteri > Embiotocidae > Brachyistius > Brachyistius frenatus. Next base: position 315,174 of record NW_027210822.1, on the reverse strand, counting down.
TTGAGGCCTAATTTCTAATCAGTGACGGGACTATTTGCAGATGGGACACCAGAAAACCAATAAGAAGCGATTTTAGCAGATGACACCATAATGACTCGTGGAAAACGTTTATTGACTTTGTGTTTTGTGAGAGAAGATGAATGGGAGTCTATGGAGCCGGGGGGCTTTTTGTAGGCAGCCTCTTGTGGCACTCGTTGTTATTGCAGCTTTAAGTCACTTACACATCCCACCCAGAAGCTACGTCCACTTATACATACAGTCCATTTGTCACCATTATTTCTCACAGGACGGCACCATATGGAAAAATACGACGTGTATCATCAGCAGACTGCATGAGACTGACGATTTATCACTCGTCTCTCGACTTTTCCACATTTAGCAGAGCTTATGTCATAGTTTGCAGCAATTAAGACGAGCCGAGTACAAAGTGGATCAGTTACACAGCTTCATCTCTCAAACACGCCAAAAAAATAAAGATTTATTCATTTTACATGGAAGATAAAAGAGCCCGTTTTTATTCCTGTGCGTCACCTTCCAGCTGAGACATCCAGAAGCTGTGAGGCTCTGAAGAAAAACATCCTGCACGCACGCACACAGAAAAAACAAAATCATGCTGATGGATCTAAATTTAACTCTGCTCTTATGCGGGATTTACAATCACGCCTCTCACACACTAATAAGACTGTTAAAGTATTGACATCATAACAAGCCTCCGATTTTCAAGCTGCCCCGTGACAGATGCTGTGATAAATGCTCGGGTGTAAATTGATGCCGGATAAATCGCTCGGAAAACAAGACGGTCGTAAACAGCTTGTTGCCCGCTGAGTGCCACTTTACATCGGGTAGACGGGGGAGTTATTAACGCAAAACCCTCGAAGGAGCCGTGAAACTCCTCGGCGGGGAAATTCGGTGGGCGCGGTGACCAAAGCGGTCCCTCCGTTCTACGTCGTCTCCGGTGACCGCCCCCTCTCGGCCTCCCCCCCCCCCCCGCTTGATCGTTCCGACGAGGTCGCCTTCGCTCGGCTGTAAAAGCCTCCACATGTGCACTTCACCTGTCTGGCTGGGATTAGATGGGAATGTTAACAAGCTAAAGCTGAGCATAAATATTCATCGGACGGCGCGGAGGATGAGTGATGTGCCTGTCACGGGTTTCGAAAACAGTCGGCTCGACCATCGATAAAGTTGGAATTCGTAAAGCCCCCCACCCCCCACCCCCCTTCGGTTGTTGTAAGAAGCAATAAGCTGCTCGTGATGCTCGATCTCCACGAACGGCGAGCTAAACACAGCGGATCAGTGCAGCGCTTTAAGTACGGGAGGCCTCTTCTCTCGCTTTGCATTTGCCGTCGCGTCCTTCGGTGTTTCGGTGTCGAAGCAGAATCGGATCAAATTCTAAGGGAATTTGTACTGTAATTAAGTCAATGTATCATGCTGTCAAGGTTTTTCTGATTTATTGCCCCAAAAGTATAAAGCGGCAAAGAAAATCTATAAGGCACCGTATGGAAATTATAGAAGAGGATAACATCTGGAACACAGCGCAAAACGTAATGACTTTCAATTGGTGCACGGAGACAGCGTCCTGTTTCTGTTTCCATTAGCATGTAAACGCCTCGGTTTTATATTTAAAACACAGCCGAGGCTGATGGGAATGTATTTTTTGGCCTGATGATGGCGCTGAATGTTAAAGCACGTCAACCTCATTTTGCTGGTGCAGCAGAAGTCAGATGGCCAAAGTTAAGAGGATTCATCCTATAGAAAAACACAAGCATAAAAAAATAACTATTTTCATTGTTGATTAAACTGTTGATTTTTTTCCCCCTCAATAAATAAAATCAGAAATTTTAGGAAATGTCGACCAGTGTTTCCCAAAGTGTCCAAAGAACCAGAAAATATTCACATTTGAGAAGCTTCAATCAGATAATGTTGTTTTACTGTAAAAAAAAAAAAAAAATTGTCATTATAAAAAAATGTGTTCAACGTGAACATTTTGTTCATTTTACAAAAATGTGTTCATTGTCAAATATTTCATTTTCATTCATGTTTCATGAATAAAACGACTCAAAGCGATTCATCGGTTATCAAAATAGTAGGCGATTAATTTACTGTTGATCGACTAACTGACTGATGCCTGTAAGGGTCGTCTGAAACTCTCAGTGCAGCTTCAGCCTTCATATGCTGCCGAGAACCGAGTCATGATGTGACGTCGCTGCGATACGATAACGGCAGACCTCCGATCAGAAGAAGAGCCTTTTAACAAAACGCATAACGTAATAAATAGTGAAAGTAGCACGATGATCGTATCGTAAACTATTCATCTGTAAAAATCAAAAATCAAAAGTGCAATTTAGTCCAAAAAAAAAAAAAGAAGTTATTTCAGTACACGTAACAAGAGTAAATGTAACCGTAACCGCTGATCACTCTGGACTTCCCTCCTTTTTCGGACCCGTGCGTCGTTTCCACATCGTCTCCTCAGAACCGGCAGCGGTGAGTTTAGCGGTTTTCGGGTCGACGTCACAAACTTGGGCCTAAAAGCATTCCTGTCCGTCACCGCAGCGGGGAACGATTTCAACAGAGCGACTACACTTCCTGAATAATCTATCGGACCTGACGACATTTTCCAGCGTGCTGCACATCAGCAGGTAGCGCGTGGGAGAGACCCGAACACTGGGAAATGTAATGGATGCTTGTTTTGGAGCGTCTGACTGGCCGGCGTGGCACCCGCGACGTGAAGAGCTAATGGGTTTGCCCATTGTGCCACTTCCTGGTGCGGACGGAACTCCCGTGAGGCTCAGAGTGGGTGCCGTTATCTGGTTGGGCTGGAGGCAGAAAGCAGGAAGTGACTTCACCCCCCGAGCGAGGCTCGATAACAGACTTCCACTCAGATACCAGCAGCCTGTTGCACATCGGCTTCAGATAATCCTGCTCAGAATAGAACATGGTGTCATTTCTGGTTTTGGGTGTGTGTGTGTGTGTGTGTGTGGTGGTGGTGGTGGGGGGAGGGGGGTTCCTTTGATCACATGCTTTTGAGGATAAATGGGAATTTTTGGTGAGGCAATGTCACAAAGATAAAAAAAAAACAAAAAAAAAAACACTTGAATAACACTTTTAGCCTGACAGCTGACTTGCTTTCCCTCTTTTAAAAGAAAAGTCTGTTAAATTTCTGGATTTTTTTTTTTTTAAATATATAATCGCCACAGCTACGACAATACCAACAAGAAAGTCACCCAATGAATCAGCCATCCTCAAAACACCGATATCATATCTGACTTCAAACTTAACTGTGAGGAGTTCCTGTCGAGCCTGGACTCTAAAACTGGGGAATTCTATTTTTCAAATTAAAAGCCCTCAAGTTTAACAAAGGGTCCGGCAAAGCAGAAACCAGCAGTGACGTCACCCGTTGGTTTGTGTACGGCCGTTATGAAGCCTCGAGTTCGGATTTTGGCCGGTTCCATTTTGCTAGTCCCGAGCGGTTCCCGAGCAGGAAGTGAACCCCAAAAACACGCCTTTTTTAAGTTAATGTTCTAATGAATGAGGGATTATTTTCAGATGGACCTCCAAGAAAACTAATAAGAAGGAGTGACTTCAGCTTAACAACACCGAGATAACTGCTGGAGACGTTTTATTGACTTTGTATTTGATGACAGAAGTTGAATGGGAGTCTACGGTGCCGGAGGTTTTTTGGAGCCGACCTCTAGTGGCACTCGGTGGTACTGCGGCTTATTCGGACCCGGAAGCTACGAACACTTTTTATACAGACTCCCGTGGTTGAGTATCAATTTGTTATTGTTCTCACAAAAGAAGCTGAGTCAGCTGGTTTGGGCGGAGCTCAGCTATGTGAATAAACGTTACTAAACACGAGTAGCGCTCAAACACTTTCATTTTGTCCAAAGAAGCTCTCGGAGGAAAAAAGGTTGGCGAGCTCTGATCCAACGTAAAACCTCTCCTCGTCCTCAGCGACACGGAGGATTGGATTCGTAAACTTGGAAACAAAAGCTTCGGAGGTTCAACATCTGCGAAACCTGCGATTATGTCATCAATTCGCGTCAAATAAAACAATAAAACTATAAATTAAAAAAATGACAAAGTATTTCTAACAGCCTTTCCTCCGTTCCTGGAACGTTTGAGCTATCGCGCAAACACGTCCGCTCCGAGGTTTAACGGCGTTCGTCGCGTGAACGAGGCTCTTCGCTGGATTATCACGCGGACATTCTTACGACGGTGTCGCAGTTGCCGGATGAGGTGACGGTTTGAGGGTCCTCGACAAAAAAAACTCAACCTCTCTCTCTCTCTCTCTCGCCACGTCGAACGATCTCTCCGACGCACTCACCGCTGATGAAACTATTATTGGATAACATTGCATGTTTGAGAATGAAGGTAAGCCATTAACCGCGACCATCTGAACTCAACGCTTCAGCTTTCTAAAAAAAAAAAAAACGTATATAAAGCTGGTAGTAATAATAATTTTTTGAGGTCTCGCGGTCTCCTTTTGTCGACAAATAAAGAAAAGACGAGATGGATCCGTAGCTGCTCCTTTTGCGGGATAATAAACGCCTGCGAGGTGTATATTTTTTGAGGAGTGGATGGATTTTGCTCACAGATCGCTCAGATTCGCCTCTGAAAAGTGGCGAATATCATAAAAAAAAAAAAGGATTTCTGTCGTCAGACCGTTTGCAGGTATTTTTTTTTTTTTTCCTCTGACTGAGGCAGGAATCTCAGTTTCAATCCGTCTCTGCATGTGCAGCGGGAATCGTAACCTTTTGCCTCCATCTGCGGTAGTGACCGAGATCTCCATGACAACCAGTATCTGAATAGTTTTATTGGAAGTGACACATTAATAAACTGCAGCCTCTGGAGAAGCTGTAATCACACCTCAATTATTATTATTTTTCTTGCTTCCCTCTTGCGTCCACCGTACCTCTTGTGTGTTTAATACGCCGGAGCGGTGACTGGAAAGATTCACCGCCGTCCTTCCAGGTCGCCGTGTGTGACGACAGGCGTAAGTGATCGTCAGACGCTAATTGCCGCTGTAGCGTTCCTATTTCTTTTTTTTTTTTCTTTAAACAGATCAAATCACAGGTTTAGTTTTGTTTTTCTTTCTTTTTTCCTGCCTCACTACACGTACAAACGAGTTAAAACGCAAGTAAACATTTTTTTTGGAGTAAATACGTGGCGTCACAACGTGGTCTTAAAGGGTTTTGGAAGAATCCCGCGACGTGAAAAACGATCGCAGCGTTTTGTGGGTGAAACGTTATCTGGGCAAGCGACTGTGCATTGGTTTTGTTTCAGACAGTCTGTCAAACTGTCGTTTCAGCCAACGGTTATAATTTGCTCGCAACAATAATGATGTCAATTTCTGGAGTGCTGATATTAAAAAAAAAAAACAACAACGTTTAACTCCTTTCCTCATGCAGAGGCCCCGGTTGGTTGGTTGATCATTAACAGACATTACACCTGTTGCTTTTAAATATTTTTGACGTTAAATCCACTTCAAACTCGACCCGGGGCCGCCGGTTTTGAGGAGGTATTTTTAAATCCTGGAGATAATTGAGTTTTAGACTTTAACAGCAGCCGCTAATGTGACAGTTTTGTTCCGACCAAATTTATGCATGAAAAGCTTTTTTATTATCCGAGAGCTGTTTTCATCTCGTGCGCTCCGGATGCACAACAAATTTAGAACAAATCAGACTTTGAAGTTTTGTGCTTCACGTGTCTCAAAATCTCTCCGGCTGGTTTCTTTTTTACTGTCTTAGAAGTCGACAACAGCGCTTACTCCGATCTCTGCGGATGCATTAGTGTCAAAGAGACTGACTCTCGCTGACACTTCGCTTCGGAACCGCTCCGACCCGGTCGGAGCCGCTTGCGAGAAAAGATTTCTGCTCTTGACTTTTACAATTCAGAGAGAGAGAGAGAGAGAGACACACATTTTAATCCTGATTTCCTCTGACCCGAAACAGCCCGTCTCAGCATTGCGGTGAAGAATGAGGGAAATTTGTCATGCTGCTGTTTCCTTTTTCGAGAGTCAATGTGGAAACCATGTGCGGCAGGGTGGATAATGTTGCTTTGAGAAATATTGTTTATTTTACAAAAGGTAGTTCCGACCCGGAGATCCGATTGGTCGACTGAACCCTTTGGAACAAGTCGTCATGACATCACACCCTGCTCATCACGAGTAAATGTCAGTCCGCCTTCTCAATGGGATTATAGAATTAGAATGGACTTTCACATAATAGGCAATATCATTTTGTTTTCATATTTGTTGCAGGTCTATTAAATGTGACCCGTCTGGTGAAATCGGGTCTCTTTTCGTCCTTTTTGGTCGCTCCGAGCACCCGTACCGTAACACCACGAACAGTCTCGCACTTTAAATAATAGCGGCGGCTCGCTGGGCCGGTTCGGTTAACACATGACACGGTGCTAAAAATCTACTAAAACACACGAGTCCACGGATATCTTTGTTCATCAGATATCTTTGTTCATCAGATATCTTTGTTCATCAGATATCTTTGTCTTTGTTCATCAGATATCTTTGTTCATCAGATATCTTTGTTCCACCCAGACTGAGCGAGCCGAGCAGTTTACCGTTTCTATGTTTCTACGTTCTGTGTTTATTCAGTTTGAGAAACCATCTCTAGGAAGCAAATAAAAGCGGGACTAGAAATCCTCTCGGTTGCTGAGGCTCGGACTACTTCCTGGAGTGGTGAACATCGCGTCTACCGAGGCGACCGATTGTTTTCCGGTTCTTAGTTGTGCCCCACGTGTTGCCACGGAAATGGAGATCGCACTAACTACAACTCTTTATAGATATTTATTTATTTTTTTTTTTTTTTGGGGGGGGGGGGAGAACTGCCCCCTCAATACGAGTAGATTTTGATTACACGTTTTATTTAGTCGGCAACGTCTCGCGCAATCGCAACATAACACCCGAGTGCGACGCTTTAACGTCGTTGCCGGTTCAGTTAAAAAGCTTTGCTCAATCTTACGGGTCCTTTGCCGGACAACCCGACGCTGCAGACGGACAGGAGAACGTCAGGCCTCGGCCGCGCTCGCTCTCGACCGGTCGAAGGTTCGGTGAATAGCGACATTGTGTGCGAACAATACTCGACAAAACACGGCCGCGGGCATAAAAGCAGGAAGCTGGCACGGCGGGGGCGAAAGGTAAACATCAGCCACGTTTCCCCTCCTCTGTTCTCTCGACGGCCGCATTGTTCTCAGCGCACGAGCCGCCGGCTCTGAGAAGAAGAAGAAAAAAAAAGGGAGGTGGAGGGTGGGGGGGTGAGGGGGACTTCTGCGCTACGCCGAGTTTTTCTTGAATTGTATGAGAATAATGGCAATAATAATAACAACAGCCGCTTCCGCATAATGGGGCCTGTGAATATAAGGGCTGCTTTCCCAGAGAATGGGGGACTGCATCCTTTCTCAACCGAGAACGCATCATATACGGCAGCAATATAAAGAGCGACGGAGGATGTGTTTGAACAATCATTACAAAGTGACTCCGCGTATCATAAACACAGAAACAAAAGGTCGCGAACGGAGCGGGAGTGGGGGGGGGGGGGCGACGGTCCGCTGAGTTTTAGTCCTTTGTGTGCATTAGCGCGCTCGCAGTGTTATTTTGAGCAGTTCTTATTTTTGACGTCTTCGATCAAATGAGCGCGGCGTGAATACGGCAGAGGAGGATTCACCGGCGTGTTCGCCGTCTGGGTTGACATCGCAAGACTTTCTAAACGGTGTTAAGTGTTTTCGTAGCTGCCGGGGTTTGAAAAACGAGGCCGACACGCGGAAGCGCCTCGAGCCGCGGTACCGCCGAGCGCCGCCAGAGGTCGTCTCCGAAAAGCCCCCCGGCTCCGTGGACTCCCGTTCAACTTCTCTCATCAAATTCTCATTCGGCCGTGTCTCGGCGGTGTTAGCTAAAGTCGCTCCTTCTTATTGGTTTTCTTGGAGGTCCATCTGAAAATAATCCCTCATTCATTAGAAAAAAAAAAAAAAGCTTCAAAAAGAGCTGTTTTTGAGGGGCGTGTCTGTTTGATTGACAGGCCCGTGGTGCGGTCAGGTCGCAGCTGTCGGCGGCCGGGCCGTCGTATCGCCGGGTTTCCAATCAGACCGGTCGGATCCACCGCTCCCCCCCCCCCCCCCGGCTCGTCCAAATATGGTCACTTCCCGGCTCATTAGTCCCAAATCCGAAACTCAAAGGTTTCATGTTAAATTTGTATTATAAAACTGAATTATTTTTTTTTAATCACTGTTAGAAATTTGCTCTCAAAACTGTTTTTCTTAAGCGTAAAAAAAAGAGACAAAAAGCTACCTTCACGGTTTTACACTTTCAGACGACACCGATGGTTTCGAGTGTCTCGCAATGTCCAGCATGAATAAACGTCCGCAGGCCTGCTGAGAAATCACAGAAAAGGTTTATAAGTGCAGGACTTTCCTGAGAATCAGCAGTTTTTTTGGTCCCCCCCCCCCACCGTTTCTATATTTGGATATTTGGCAAACAGGACGCCGCCGACAGCGAATTCAGCAAAACCAAAACTGCCAACACGCGAACAAACGCGGGCCTTCAAGCGCTCGCCGAGTCGGCGGCGACGTTACGTTTCCCCGTTTCCTGCGCGTAAACAAACGCAGTCGCACGAGTCATGGCCGATACGACGAGAGCCTCCCTTTTGAACCTGACGGAGGGCGACGTCGGAACGGCAAACAAAACTCGACGGGCTCCCGCGGTCGGCGGCGCTCCTTCCGTTTTTCCACAAGCGGGTCGGGTCGCCGGGTTCCTCCTTCGGCGTGAACGCTCGCGCCTCATGTCTGACGCTCGATAAAGGACGGCGTCGGTCTGCCACATCACGCCCCCCCCCCCCCCCACCACCACCACCCCGAACACGCACGTTTAAATATGAATTATACGTCGGTGCCTTCTGACGTCCGCCTCCGTCTGCAGCGACTCCGTCTCTCTCCCTTCCCCCTTTTTTTTTTGTTTTGTCATCTCGTCACCGCTTTTTTTTTCTGTTCTCGGCGGCTCAGCCGGGGTGAATCACGGCCGCTATATTTATGACGGTGTCAGTCCTCCGACTGCGCTGTCTCTGGACTGTGTAATTTCACATGACAAAAAGGGCTCGGCGGATAGATGTTGGCAGACGGAGAGAGAGAGCGAGAGAGAGAATGGCGTTCAGGCGAAGAAGAAGAAGAAAAAAAATGGGAGTTATTTAATCGTAAATGTAACGAAAAGGCGGGGGGGGGGGAATAGGCGTTTTAATCTTCGTCAAACTGCGAGAAGAGCAACAGACGTGTATTTATCTTTGACGAAACGTCCGAACGTGAAGAAGAACTTTTAACGCTTTAAGTACGTGAATGGTGCGGACCAGTATTTGAAGGTTTTTGTTTGTAAAATTTGTTTTTTTTTAAATCGCACATTTATCTCAGCCTATTTAACCCGTGTTAAATCGGAAATAAAAGGTATCTCTTTCTAAAAAAAAAAAAAATAGAAACACAAAAACACCTCCAATCAGATACATGTTTTCAGAGAATACTGCGTTTATTAAGTGAACCGTTGCTTCGTTTCCTCTTAAGCTTCAGAGAGAGAGAGAGAGAGAGAAGGGAAAAAAAAAAACATCCTCAAAAGAATACATAGATAAGAAAATGAATACAAGTGCGTGGTTTGTCCCTTATGTACGGCATATAAATAAACCAAACGCGCCCCCGCGCCTCTCTTGTTAAAGAGGCCGACGTGGGAATGAGTGTGGAACAGCTGACGGGTTAGAAGGGAAAAGTGAAGAAATGAAACGTGAGACGCGTCCGCGCGGGATTCAGATCAGAAACATCCGGAGAGCGCCGGCGGAGAGTTTAAGGCGTGACCGGTTGTGACGATGAAGCGACGAGTGATCGGGCCGCTGCGACGAGGTTTTTGTAGTTGAAACTTGTTGCGCCCCCCCCCCAAAAAAAAAAAAAAAAAAACAGGAAAGAAGAACACCCGAGTCGTTGGAAAATCAAAACTGCCAGGAGAGTCCGAGTCACACAAAGTCGGGCGGTTTGGAAACAATTTGGGATTTGATGGAAAAATTGAATGATACCTCTGAACCGTCGCCTCGGTAACGGGAGTCGGCGCAGTATCGGCATCAAACTGGCGTTGCATTGTCGAGACGTCACAAAGGTCGACACTGGAGAGGAAGACGGGGAGAATCGCACATTTCGCTGCGTTGAGCTGAGAGCTGCGTCTCCGCGCCTTACCACATCCGACTTAAAAAAACAAAAACAACAAAACAAAAAAAACTCGCCGAGTCAGCTGCATCAGGGGGTGTTTTCTGAACGTTTAGTTTTGGAGGTTTTCTGTCCTCCGACGGTCACGGACGACTTCTGACATAATTGCCAGTAAAAAAAAAAAAATAAAAAAAAAAATAAAAGAGAGAAGGAGAATAGTGTCCTTTTGTCTTTCCGGCACCTGGGCAGAAAATCTCTCCATCACCGGTATCGATAAAAAAAAAACCAATCAAACTACCATTATAGTCATTTTGTACTTTGGCACCGAAACGACCCCCCCCCGTTAATAATGTGAAATATAGACTCGCGCTGCGCCGGTACCCCTTAATGGACGCTTTTCTTTTTTTTTTAGGAAATGAAGCCTTTGACGGGAGCGCATTTCCATTCCAAGAAGAATCCAGGGAAATCATTCGATGTCGGGTTCGAGGACGAACATCCCACCGGCAGCTCACTTTGCACCGTTTTGTCCCGGGTTTTGGTTAAAAGCTGTGTTGGCATGACAAGATCAAAAGGGTTCATTTGTGGTCGAGAGGTGGAGGAATGCGTGTGTGTGTGTGTGTGTGTGTGTGTGTGTGTGTGTGTCCCTCCCGGGGCCCTGTGAAGGCTACACACTACGCGCACAGATGTTTCAAATCCTCCGCCCGCAAAAGTATGCAACACACACACACACACACACACACACACACACACACACACACACACACACACACGACACAGAGTCGCAAACATCACGCAACACACACACGTCAATGGATGCGTAACCGGTCGCACGCAAACAAACATAAATACGCGAACGCACTCGTCTTTCGCCGCATTGTTTTTGTTGTTGTTTTTTTGTTGTTTTTTTTAACTAATGCATCGTGGTGAAACGCATTGACGCGTTAGCCGTTCTTGGGGGAATTATATCTTCACTGGTGCGAAAACGATACCTCGACTTTGATAACCGATTTTATATCATCCATTTATAAGAAAAAAAAAAGTAGAGGCTAAACACCGAAACCACTGGGATCCCCCCCCCCCCTCACTCCCCTCCCCCCTCCAATGGATAGAAAATACTGCCATCTGGAAACATTTCCAAAACTATCACAATACAACGTCTCAGCTTCTTCTTCTCCCCGAGCGCTGCACGACGCTGTGTTACAAGTGGACGCCTCGAGGCAGACGGAGCGACGGGCGCCAACGTGAAACGCCGCCGGTTTTCCGTCGACAATTTCAATTTCCCCAATTCGTGTCACCTTCACGTGCGACGGGGGTCGGCGTTTGACTCCCCGTCCGCTCCGCGACATTTCTGATAAACGCCCGACGAGAGGAGACAATTTGCATGAAAAAGTGTTATTCAATCAGACGAGTCGTTGACCTTTGGAGATGAAAACCCAAAACAACTCGGGAGGACAATGAGGACTAAAAAGGTTCCCATGGCGACCAAAAAAAAAAAAAACACAAAAAAAACACCACAAAGCGTCCGCGCGCTCTTTGTGATTAGTAATTGGACAGAATTTAAGGGGGGGGGGATTGAGGGAGGCGGATAAGTTAAAGAGGAATGAGATTTTAGAAAATAAAAGGGAACCGCTTCCTGCTCTCGCAATCCTCTCGATCGGTCGGTCGGCGCGCAAAGCCGCTCGGGAACACCGCCGTCCGGGACGACGCGGCGGACGAACCCACGCGTCCGAACGCCGCACTTCAAATCCTCGCGTTGTTCGGACGCACTTCAGCTCCTCGTCCGCCAACCTTTATTTATTTATTTTATTTATTTATTTTTTAAATTGTTTTTTTTGTGCCACAAAAATAGCTGCTCAGGTACCACCCTTTGAGCACCGGGAGCGCGATAATCGAGCGCGGTAAACGGGTCACAGTCGCCATGGAGATGAAGCCCGTGTTCGTATTCCAACCTCCGCCGAGATCAGACGCGTTTTGGCAGGACTGTATGGAAGACGACACCCAAATGTCACACTTCAAGTCGTGTCGTTTCTTTTTTTTTTTAATCCTCATGTTGCAATAGGAGCATTTGGCTCCTGGCTCCACTTTACCCCTGCAGCGTCTGCTAACATTAGAGCCCTGGGATTAGCGGAGGTGCTAGACGGGAGCCAAAAACAAATCCTCTCGCACACCTAGCTGCCTCCTACCCTCCTCGTCATTATCAAAACACATCCAGAGTGCTATCCGGAGGGGGCCCCCTGGGGGGAAACGCCGCCGCCGCCGCCGCAGACAGGTAAGAGCACCTTCTACCCGGCGAGAGGTGTTGCGCCGGCCGTCAAGCGAGGATCTCGCCTCGTCGTGGCACGGTAACTTGCCGAGGACGAGAGTTGTTGTTGTTGTTGTTGTTGCTGTCTTGGGGGAAAAGTCAGGACAAGTAGAGGAGGTGGAGAGGAGTTTAAAATTAGACCCCGGGTGACCTGAAGGGAACAAATAGGGGGCCGGCTAACGGGAAGTGGCAACTTCCTCTTCCCCGTCACGACTCGGGGGTGTTTGACAGAACGTCCGGAGGCGCCGTCCGACGGGTACGACCCGGGCCGTCCGGGGCGGTGCGGAGGTGGTCGGGAAACATACGGGCACCGCCTTCACCGTTTTTCCCCAATCACTCTTCTCCGACTTTTCACCCGACCTTCGAGTTTGAGAACGGTCCGAAAAAAATAAATAAAAACAAAATAAAAGAAGGCCTTCGGGTGCTTTTGACTGCCGAGTTCATTTTAGGCTCACTAAAACCTTTACGCGTCGGAAAGTGGTCGTCCGTTTAGTCGCCAAAACACCCCGGAGTCCAATGAACTCAGATCGGCTCAGATCTATCTCTTAACTTCTTTCCTTGTCTAATCAATGATTTATTTATTTGTATTTATTTATTTATTTATTTTGTAAAAGAAGAATCCTTTTTTAAAAAGGTATCAGAACTCTTTGAAGAACGGCTTTTATCCACCAAATGAATAATGCGAACACAAGGACTGCACTTGACTGGTGACGGCACGTGGGCACGTTTCAAAGCGACGCACCTCCGACACCGGGGTCCCCGACCTTCAAACGTCGGCGCGAAACCACTAGAAATCAAGAGCAATTGAGTTGGGTACGACTCGTGAAATGAAACAGATCACCATTACCGACTATTCACGCGTTAATTGTGGATTTAAATGAGAAGCGGGGAGTTGCGCTGCGAGGCCCGACGCGGTTTAAAATTGCTGGTTGGGGATCCCGTGACTATTTACTCCTGCAATCAGACTCGTACTGTTTCCCAATCAGGCCCATTCTATCAATCACAGCGTTATTTGACACGTCGGGGGCATTAAGCATTCAGACGCCGCCAAACACCTGTAAACTTCCCGTCGAGTTTCACTTTAAAAAAAAAAAAAAGGCTGGAAATGTGCAGCATTAACTTCACTCCGAAAGAGATCTTGTCGGTGTAACAATAAGTTAAAGATGCTTTGGATAGCTTCACGTTAAAAGCATCTGGACGGGACTTATTTCTTTACAGCACGATCTGACGTACACTAAAAAAAAAAAAAAAAAAAACCACTTAAAATAACTGAGTAATCTAATTTGGATTTTATGTCAAACTCTTTCCTGTCAATTACAAATTTCCCACAACCCTCAAAACCCCAGCACAAACCTTTCTTCATCTTCGCTCGGCCCCGTCTGGAGACGAGGCTCAGGTCTCGTCCTGAAGACGATCAGCCGATCGGGACACGTGCGGAGCAGATGCTGAAGCTCAGAGACGTCCTGCCGGTAGAGACGTCTGCAGATGAGAGGAAAGAAAAACGGCGAGGGAGCGCTGAGGAGACACAAAAGAGACGGATGCCCCGATTACACGCGAGCACATTTTTATACAGTCCGACATGTTTTTATATGAAGAAATGTCACCCGTGCATACATCACAATTATGATAATTACTATAATAACAATTACAAGAAAAAAAGGTCCAACTAGGTGTTGGTAAATGTCCGTCTTATTCAAACAGCACGTTAAAATACAGGTTGACCAAAAGGGCAGAGCAACGTCCGACAGAATTAAAACAATCGCTGCGATATCTGTCGGGGTCACCGGGGGGCGCCGTAGAGGCAGAGTTTCCCGCATTTGTTTGTTTGTTTGTTTGTTTATTCGGTTGCTGTCGTTTTTTTATGCAGCGCTTTTTTTTTGTCGACAAATCCGACAGCGTCTGCTGCGTGCGTCTGCGGTATTCATTACGCAAGCGACCGCCCTCGTGAGCGTCGATCATGTCGACGTCGAATTTCAAGCGACACTCTGCACACGCGTGTGAAAAGCAAAAACAATCACGGACGTCTCGTGCCAGCGGCGTACGGAACGAGCATTACGAGCTCTGTTTATTCATTTCTTTGTCAGAGCTGCAGTTTCACTCGTGTTTACCGGATCCTGGTTTTTCAACAACAACAACAAAAAAAAGCGACGCCGTCACGCAATCGCACATCTTTCCAGTTATTTCACAGATGTGAAAATCTAAAATCTACGATTTTTGACAGTGGACTGGAAAAACCCAAACGGTGATAATATGCGTCGCATAATGGGAACTATTGCAGGTTTTACAGCAATTTTTAACACTAATAACCCGTCCGATGAATGCGGTGATGCAATACACGAGCGGTTTACAACTTGTTGATCTGTGCAGGCGACGCACGCGCGATGGGCTTTTCAAGCAAAACTACTGTTCAATAATCGCTCTGAACTAATCGACCATTCGCCCGACCACTGGCAGTAACGTTACGTCGTTTAATGACGGCTTTTAGCCGCATCGCCGCCACCTGCTGGCGGGAGTAACACGTTACATCCGGGGGGGGGGGGGGCAGGAATACGATTTCTTTTTTAATCCAAAATCATGACCCGTCCCCCGCGATGCACCAACAAAGAGAAAATGCAAACCAGCGAACATTCATGAAAAATTAATGCCTAAAAAAATAGCTCCTTTAAAGCTCATATTTGAAGGGAATTTTAGAGGTTGAATTTGGTATTTTTAAAGCTGTAATATTTTAAAGGATTAAATGACTGTGTAAAGTGAAAAGTTTTGACTTTTGGTTTTAGGGCCCGCAACTTTTTTTGTTGCTGTTGTTGTTGCGTCTCACAGCTCCAGAGACCTAACCAAGAGAACCAGAGACCAAAAAAAAAAAAAAATACTGCTTATACGCAACACCAAAACGGCCATCGGAGTTAGTTATCGAGTTAACGCGTTTACGAGAAAAGTCCATTTGAACGCTCCGCTCTTATGTTACTCACAACCTCGGCATTTTCTGAAAGCTCACTGGTTGTGACGCGTTTGCTGACATTTCCAGAAATAGAAGGCGGCGATAGAAGTACAGTTTTCTGGATGTTTTTTTTTTTTTGGAACTTAATAATACATCTTAGGAGAACGTCCGAGGACGATGTCGTCCAAACGGATGATAGTTTGTTGTATTTCCCTCAACTGGCGGCTAAGAAATAAATCTGACAAACTTCAGGCCATTCAAGTCTGCAGCGTTCCTTCACCATCTTTTTATTCTTGGCGGCTAACTTGCTTTATTTACCTGGAACTGTACAACTAATACTAATAAACCTGCATACAGTAGATGTGCCCTTCAAAACCCTTCCTACCCCACACTGCTTCTAAAATCTTAGAGCTACGACTCTGTGGACCGCCTTGAAAATTAAACATATTTTAGTCTGAGTCTTAAATTGTCTTCCAAACAGCTTTCATGTCACAGTTTAATTAGAACATATTAATTAACCCTGATCCCAGTAGCTGAAAACACAGCACATGTAGGTCAAAAGAGGGTTTTTGAAGCTTGATTTTTCTTTTTTTCCAGTGTGAATAATCATTGCTTTTACAGTACTATAAGTACAGTCTACTGTTTATGTTCTTCCTATGCTGGCTTTAGTGGAGCTGGCAGAGTCTGCTGTCGTTATGTCTTAATATTTAGTGAAGTGTTGTGTGACTTTTTTACGGCTTAGATTCTGCATCCATACATCTATTTCTCCCTGTAATATTACATGGATATTATTAGCACCACCGCGATTGCTGTAACTGCTTGTTAGCTCCCAAGGTTTTCAAGTGAAGAGCCAAATTCAGACGTTGATGATGTGCTAGATGTTCTTTATTTTTCTGAGCGCAGTGATCTCATGTGAGCTCACGGAGGGACGTCCCGGGAGCCGACTGCGCTACGAGCTGCTGGTTTAGACAATCCAGATGCCGCTTTCATAGTAAATCTGCCCACGAGTGGTAAAACATTAAGATCTGTGGTTCTTAGATAAATCACATTTTATATAGGTGTTTTTTTTTTTTTCTTTTGCCCTGTATCATCAGTCCTCTCCTCTCGGCAATATTACAGATCCTCTGAGCAGATTACAGTTGATCTTTTGATTATTAAAATTTAATCACCCAACGCTTTGACCTTTTGATTACGTAAGCCCCAAATGAGCCTGTTTTCCTTCCTTTTTTATCAAGCTGTTGATTCCAAAAGTTTGCACTAAAATGTTATGAGTCCCATCTCGTATTTATTGCCCACTATGGCCGACTTTGGTGCAAATTTCTGGACACTCCAAAAAAAGCATCAACTGGCCGTGCAACAGGTAACCGAATAAAACGATGACATTTTCATCAGGCACTTCGCTCCACATTTGTTCAAATTGTGAAGTCATAGTGTCCAATAAACAGGTCTTTTTTTTTAGATTCAAGACAATCTCCTCTAAACAATTATGGAAAAATATCTCTACAGCCAACAGTCTGCTAAAATACAGGTAAAAACACACGACCATTTTTTTCCCCACTTAATATTAAGACTAATACAAACAAATGTCCCAAGTACGATCAAAAAAAAACTGGAAAATTTGGATAAGAGAGAATTTACCCTAAAAATACACTAATGGGTTCGTTGGGTTGAAGCCAGATCTTTTAATTCCAAGATCTTTTCTCCTAATCTCTGATAGTAGAAACCTTTTTTTCTTATAAGACACCGAATCTGTCAGCCTGATGTTTCACAGTACAGACACGGAAAACCTCTTGTACCGCTTCATTTGAGGAAAGCTATCCGATCAGATCACAGCCGGCTTCGACTCAGCTGCACCCTTTTCATGTGGCTTCCGCTCCGAGATCGGTTATTTGATCAAGCAGCCGCGCGCCGAGAAAGCGCCGTCGTTCAGGTATTACAACAAGTTAGCGACAGACTGCGGTAACGCGGTCGACGCGTCGGAGCCGATCACCCGCCGGTACCTCGAGGACTCGGGTCTATCCGTAATCACACAAAGAGCTTCTGAACTCGTTTTTCTTTTACTTTGTTCCTCGGATGAGAGACTCTCCGATTCTCCGTGGAGCTGCCTGATAACATAAAGGTTCAGATAACAGGCTTTCAAGAGCAGGAGAACATCTCCGGAGGAAAAAAAAGAAAAAAAAAGAAAAATCCTGCGCAGGAGCTCTCAGAGGTCGCGTTTCGGATCAAACCCGCTACGGGATGTTTCGCGCGGGGAGAGGAAATGCATTTCCGTGCCGGAGCTTCGTCAAAAGCTTCACCGCGTTGCCCGGGCGATGCCGAGAACGTTGTTCGGTTGGAGAGAGACTCAGATGCTTAGCGACGTAGCGGCGCGACACCTTCCAAGCGACGAGGTGGCGGTGACTTCATCATGGTCACATTATGAAGATTAAGTGTCGGTGCTGAGTAAATGCCACGGCGTTAGCAGGGGAGTTTATAAAGATCAGACTCTTCCATCAGAAAAAAAAAAATCCATCTTCCAGTCCCGGAGTCAAACACGCGCACGTCTTCGCTTTTCCACGTCTTCCGAGAGACGAGCGGGCGCACCGTGCAAATATCAGGACATTTAAAGTATTTAAAAGTCGATTTCTTTGTTTCCAGCCCGACTGAATGAAACCAGGTTTGTAGAGGTGGTGAACTCCTCCCATGCGGCGCTGCAAGACCCCCTCTGCTCATCACATCGCCCCCCCCCCCCCACAGAAGGCATCTTTTCTTGACATCCAGCGACACGATGACCTACCTTTAGTCTCCTTGAATTCAACATCAGCTTTACAGAAGGAGGGTTGAGGTGAAGAGAACGTCGAGAGTTGCTCTGTTGTTTTTTTTTCGCTGTATTTTTTGGCTCCAAAGCCGGCAATCAGACTGAATTACCATTTCTTTTTCACTCCATTATTCAATTTGACATCACATTAGCGAATTTTCTTTTTAGAAGTCAGGGTTATTTTCCGCTGATCTGACATGCAGGTTGTTGTTTTTTTTGCACGAGAACGACTGCAATTTTTAAAGGCAGCTTGGGAGTTTGGTGTCTCGCTCAAGGACGCGTTTAAATTTGGACAGCAACCGCCGACCGTGCACGAAACCACTGGAGCCCCCGGCTGCGCCGCGAGCCGACGCTGCCCTTACCTTCAGCTGTGCGGAGCCTTTTACGGTCTTTCAGCCCGTTCTGGGTTTTAAAACGATCGAGGAGTTCGGAGACCGTTTCTGATGTGCACCGAGCAGCGAGAAAGTATTTCAAGTTACAGCTCTTGATCAGCCCCGGAGGTCCCAAACCCGGTATCGCGGCAACGTGAGATAGCTGACGTCTAGGCGTGCCAGTTACACGCTTTGGTGTAGCGGGCGCGCGTGTCTATTACACGTTAATATTATCAGGGGCCCCCGAGCGCCGAATTATTATTCAGGGAGTTATTATTCTTCCGCTTTCTTATCCTGACAAAGTTGTCACTTTTTTGGCGGCTTTAACGTACACAAAAAGTCATGAAAGTCGGTCCACGCGTCGCTCACAAAATGACGTATTTTAGTGGTGTCGCGAGTGGGCGTGGCCAAATGGCTCATTATTATTATTTACCCCGTTACAAGAAAACAAAACCATTTGCAAAACCACATTGTAAGCAGATTGACTCGGGCTCTGTCCAACCACAAAAGACACGTGTTGGTGAAATGTTTTGGACCCTCGGGGGGGCCACCGTACTGGCAGGATATACACGGTCCAAGTCTTCACGACAGCAATTCACAAACCGACGGATGGAGTCACCCGTTTGCACGACTACAGTCCTATTTTAAATCTCAGGCCATCGGCTCCTCCACACAAACGGACACAAGCAGATATCACGCACGCTCGCTTATCTGCACACGCAAACAACAGGAGAAAAATAAAAATGTCCGCATAGGTTTGAATCACGTCTTCAGGGAAAGGGACAAAAAAAAAAAAAAAAAAGATTAAAGTATGCATATATAACCCCAGCTGGAGGAGGAATGAGGAGATCTGGCAGGGCGGACGCCGGGAACGTCGAACTCGGCCCCACAATGGACTTTCAGCATGTGAAATTAGCTTCCCTGCTGTAAGTTACAGCCCCTCCGCTGGAGAGAATATAAATATTTCCCCGTATTTTAGTGCCCTCGGGTTAAAACCTCGGGAGCGCGGGGAGCACAACAGGGATATACATTATGGCTTTTGTCAGACCATAAAAAATACGGTTCTCGGGTGCTTTCGACTGTGATTATTAGACGGAGCCGGAGGGCGGCGGGAAGGTTTCTGACTCGGAAAGCCACCGCGCCTCCACATAGATGTGATAATGGTACATGTCAACAGAGTTTAGC
Organism: Brachyistius frenatus; assembly: GCF_029030835.1. NCBI lineage: Eukaryota > Metazoa > Chordata > Actinopteri > Embiotocidae > Brachyistius > Brachyistius frenatus. The sequence goes on along the minus strand of NW_027210822.1, from coordinate 295,399 downwards.
AGCGAAGGACGAACCCCAGAGAGGCTTCGCTTCATGTACGTGTAATTAAATGAGACAACGTTTTGGCAGGATATTTTTTTAATTTTTCTTTTCTTTTTCTTTTTTTTTACTGCCGTATCTGGAGCTCAGAGGCTTTGTGGAAACACCATAAGTCAAAAATGCTGCCGGTGACATACGGCCATAAAGAAATAAAGGCTTTTTTTTTTTTTTTTTGCGGTTTCTTTATGACGAGAGATGTGGAAATGTTTCCCCGACTGGTCGGTTCACGTCGTCCGTGTCTGCGCAGCAGCGGGCTCTCATCTTAATGCTTCTTTTATTTCGCTCGATTGTGCCGTTTGATGTACGGGTGCTTTTGATCGGTAACGACTTGAAGTTGGTCCGTGAGACGGAAGAAGCGGG